>NC_056729.1:213820349-214120349 GCF_019279795.1 Protopterus annectens | reverse complement strand
TAAAGTATTATTCTGACTCTGCAGATACTACATCCGGGGCTGTCGCCACTGGTACTGTGATGAGGAGATTTGTCTGGCTGCAGTCTCTAACCAACCCATAAGATGTAAAGCACAGACTGTAAATTCACTTTTGGACAGAGATTTCACTTTTGGTCCTTCTGATCTCTTTCAGCTCTCCATCTCTAAATTTTCCAAGGGTTTTTCTATTTCTTCATCCAATTTTGCCAAGAAACAAAACAATCAAAATGCTGGTAAGTATACATTTAAAAGCAATGGTGATGATGTTCCAAAAATAAAGCAGAACCACCTGCCCAAAACAAAAAAAAAAAAGAAAGGTCAGTCAAATAAGTCAAAATGACTATGTAAGGGACCTTCTCCCCCAAGCTGACAGTCCCTTATCCTTTCCAAAAGTCTGAATCTCTGTTTGTTTCTTTGTCCACATATTGTTTCATACAAATAGTTTCTGGGACTGTTTCAGCAGGACTACTTATGGCAGTGGGAAGAAATCCCTCTTTTCAAGGGAATTATTCCTCATTCATTAGACCAAGTCCCTCTGTTCCCTTCTGTCCTACAGCACATGTTTTCTCAAGGAGTAATAAATACTGTTCCTCCTTCTCAGTGGTGAAAAGGTTTTTATTTAGAAGAAAGAAAATGGAGAACAGTTCTGGACCTTTCTTTCCTGATCCAGTTTGTGATCGCACCCAAGTTCAAAATGCTTTCACTATACAATCTCCTACCTCATTTGAATTTTTTGGTAACCTTAGGTTTACAAGATACTTATCATCTAGACTTCAGATGTTTCTTAAGGTTTTGTGTGTCTGTATCACATTATCAATGCTCTGACTTAATTTTGGACTATCCATTGCTCCAAGACTAATCATAAAGTTTCTCACTCCAGTTACAGCACACTGCAGGCTATATAGGAACCACATTTTTCCATATTTAGATGACTTGCTGATCTTTGCAGAGTCTTTTTCAAAGTGTCAGGAATCTGCCACTTGGGAGAGAGATCTTATTTGCAGGCTGGGATTCCAGGAGAATATTCAAAAGTCTTTTTTGACTCTATCATACGGGACTGAATTCCTTAGCTGTCTGCTAGACACCTTGATACAAAGAGCTCTTCTTTATTAGAAAAAAAATAGATCTATATGTATTGTATTCTTGAGCATTTTCCACTCAGACTTTGGTTAATGAGAGGGAATAATTTGGGATTCTGAGTATCATGGCATTTATGACTTCCGTGATACTTCTGGCAGAACTCCAATGAGAAAGCTACAATGCCTGGATGATAGGGTCTTAATACTTTTTAAAACCTATTTGTTGAAGATGTGTAGCAGGTACCACTGGAAGCAAGAAAGTTCCAACACTCACTATCTTCAGATTCCAGTTTTGTGATTTATGAGAACTGAAGTCATTTAGTGAAGAAAATATCCCTGAATCCATACTTCTCCTTCTCTCATCCTGCTTCAAAGTAGCCAGTCACCACAGATGCTTCAGACCAGTGTTGGGGGGGGGGGGTAAAAGTACAAGGTATCTGGGAAACAAAGACAGACACAACATGATACACGTACAAGTGAAGCTTACCCTTATCAAGGCACTCAACTCTGAATCATCTTTGGTCCCCAAGACCACTTCAAGTTGTTAGAGACAATACCACAGTTATGCAGTGCGTAAACAAGCAAGGTAGACCCAGGTCTTATCCCCTATGCAGGCTAGCCATGTTAGCATGGGATATAGCTTTACAGCACAAACTTACTGTACAGGGTGTCTATATTCTGTCAGCACAAAACTGTGTGACAGACAAGCTGAGCAAGAGAAAGACAGACCCTTACAAATGGAAACTAGCTCAGAGTGATCTTCCAAGATTTGACCCATCTATGGGGATTTCCTCAAGTAGACCTTTCTTTCTACTTGCTGAACAATCACCTGGAAAGTTCTGCTCCCAAAATCCATGCAAAAAAGCTGGGAAGACAGATAATTTTTCTTTTCCATGGACTAGAATGTTCCTGTATTACTTTCCACCATTTTCACTGATATCCAGGGTATTTATGAAAATTCAAGAGGTATCACCAAGATAATTGTGGTGAGTCCCTTCTGGCTTAGGCAAAAGTGTCTCTCCATTTTTTGGAGTTGTACACAAGCAATTACCACATGCTTCCTTGCTTCCTTGCAGACTGGATCTACTGCACAGTATGAGAGGTATTTCAAACATCTCAATCACAAAGAACTTCTACTAACTGCCTGGATAATAGGGGCCGAACACCTTTTAGGAACCTATTTAATGAAGACATGTAACAGGTACTAATGGAAGCAAAAAAGCCTACTACTAGAAAATCATATCTTAGCAAATGGAAAAAGGTTTTCTAGTTTGTGCCAAAAACATAACCCACACCCATTCAGGACTAGTGTTTCTCTGTCTTTGCAATATTTATATGTGCTACTTTTCTATGATCTATTTTACTCTTATATCAAAGTTAATTTCTCAGCCATTTCCGTATGTCTACCCATCAATGCCTCTTTCAAAGCATTCCCATGTCAAAACAATTCTGAAAGGAGCTTTGCATAAGAGACCTCCAAGAAAACCAGTGGCTCCTCCTTTGAATCTTAGTTTTGTGTTAGAGATGCTAACACTTGTTCCATTTTAACCAGTTAATCTGGCTGATTTGAGGTTCTTAACATGGAAAATAGTTTTATCAGTAGCTCTGACCTCAGCAACATATTAGGTCAACCGTATTTCATTTTCTACAGATACAAGTTTCCTTGAGAACTAATCTTTTTTTTGTGCCTAACATGATATACATTTCCATCTACCTGTGTTTTTCCCTGAGCCCCAAAATGAGAGAAAATGGATACATCATACCTTGGCTGTCCACAAACAACTCAGGTACTATCTTGACAGAACAAAATCTTTCAGAACATCCAATTAGTTGATCATTTCTTGTGAAGGAAAGAAGATGGAGCAATGTGTCAAAGCGAACAATATCCAAATGGTTGTCGTGTGCTGTCAACATTTGCTATTCTCACCACAACAAAACTATCCAGGCAGGGTCAAGGGTCAAGGCACATTGCTATTCTCACCACAACAAAACTATCCAGGCAGGGTCAAGACACATTCTACCAGGGCATTAGTGTCTTCTGTGTCTTTTTAGAAAGGGGTGGACTCTTGACTTATTTTAGAAGCAGAAACGTGGTCCTCTGTGCCTACTTTTGCAAAGTACTACAGACTAGATTCTTTCTATAGGTCTAAGTCAAGCTTTGATAGGACCAATCTCCAGGGTCTCCTTGACCGTTCTCCTTCTACCTCCTAGTTCTAAGCATTGTAATCTGCCAGTATAGTTTAGGCTATACCAGCAGTGATCAATATGATGAATATAGTGCAGTTTTGTAAGTTGAACTTATCATAACAGATGTTCAAATGATCATTGCTGTAGGAAATGCTCCCTTCCTTCATCTCCCATGTTTTTTTTTCTGAAATTTTATATCATGGTGTGGATATTTATTTTTGCAATTTTTAAGAATAAACAAAATTAATGAATTGTATTAAATATACAAAAATGTATTATGCATTATGCATAGAACATTTTTGAGGTAATGTATAACTTGAACAAATGAAGCAGGCACCTATTTAGAAACAAAACTAGTTGGATGAAATACAGTGCAGATAATACAATTAATTGTATTTACATGTTCAAAGTGATAGTCTTTCAATATGCATTTGTTTCTAAGTCCAGTCTCCCAAGAGTGACACAACCAGATATATAGTCAGTGTGACCTTTTTATTAGCAAACCACAACATCTGTTCATCTAGCCCGTACTGCTATATCAGTAGGCAGCTTATTCCATAAAAATCTGTAATTTTAATTTTCAGGAAAACTCAGAGCTCGATAGTGTGCCATACAGTCCCCTACAGTACCTCTGACAATTAGAACAGAACAGCACTGTGAACCACTCTCACATCCCATCCCGAATTCTGGCCATCTGGCCCAGGAAAGCAAGGGGAATGTAAAGGGGAAGGCCAGCCTGTGACTGCCTATCAGTTTATACTAGCAGCCTGGTTGCCTTTTTTTCTGGTTGAAAAGCAGCTCTAATGGCCACCTCTGGCTAGTTTCAGTGCAAAATTTACTGTAATCTATGATAGTCTTCAGACAAGGCAACTGAGCTTAGGACCAACACAAATGGCAGTGACATGCTAGGACTTCATGCATAAGCCTACCTGCACCTGTAATTCCTACATACTTAACCAGGTATAAGCCTACCTGCAGGAGCCGCACAGGCGAAACAGTGTTTTTTTTGTTTAACTGAGGGTAAGAATGATCTATGCTAATACAGGTGTTGATGATGACTACATACCATGCCACTAATGTATTAGTGTGATATCACTGTGTTATTACAAATCTGATTGTCTGAAAATGTTGGACAACCAATGCCTCTTCAGGACCACTCCAATATCATTGCCACCTGTATGAATGATCAAGAAGCCTGGTTAACCAGTCTGTTAGAGGATGCAATTAAGAGTCTAAGTCAGTTATTCCTTATGCAGACCTAAAACCCCTTGCCAGATCATTTCAGAAGTAGCTGAATCTAGTTCCAAATTTGCTCCATGTGACCATGCAGCTGCTCTCTTGGCCATTAGTGCCACAAACAAGTGGCCCAAGTTTACAATTCAAATACGATATGCAATTAAAATACAGACTTTTAACACATAAAAACTGGCTATGAGGCAAAGCTACCTAATGTAACTAAGAAATGCTGATGAGGACCATCCTCCTATTCTTTTGATAGCTTCTACAGACTGCCACTCCCTGTCCAAATCTGATGCCCTGAGAATGTGAAATAAGTGGGAAAATAACAGTTGCAGAAAGTCCTTCAGACAACAAGGCTATTTGCAGAAGGCTGTCCAAATCCTTTGGGGTAATAGCTGATTCACTGGGAAGCTTGACTTCTAAGTCCTTTGCTAGTACATTGTCAGACAACCTACATTGAGTCACTTTCCACTGGAACAGGCATGCAGATGACAGTGAGACTTGTTTAAAATCACCTTTCTTAGCTGGTTGGTTTTAGACCTGTGGCACCAAACTATAACCAGATCCCAAGTAAAAGAAACATACGACAGAGATATAGAAAGTAAGACCTCACAAAATGAAAAGCCACCCCAGTAAAGCCAACACAACAGCATAGCCCTTATGACATGCAGATAATAGTTTGCCAGCATCAAGTGTGATCCACTAATTATTGTGAAAAGAAGTCTCCTCCCAAAGGGCCTGCAGGCACCTCCCAGTTAGCAACCTGCCAGTGGTCTAAGACAGGAGGAAGACAGGCAAATCTGATAATTTCATTATTAGGTAGAGAATCACTAGTTGGATCTGAATGGTCTTGGCAGCTTCATTTAACACCTAGACATCAGGTAATGGCTGATGAGGAACAAAGACAAAATCCTCTCTCCACCTCTCTCATAAAAGATTGAAAAGATGCTCCGTAATACATTTTGGCACAGTCAGCTCTGCAGTGACATTTCCATTACTTCATTATTCCTTGACAATCAACCACTGGTAAAGCAGAATGATAGAAGGATCCTCATGTGTGTCTTGGGCCAAGCTGCAGAATCTGAAATCTGCAGATGAGAAAGGCTGTCTGCTAAACTGGTACATTTACCACAGACATACCTGTCAGTAAAGGAAAACTGATTTGGAGACTGTGTAAGAATAACAATCTTAACAGGGATTGAACTGCAAGATTTAGAGATGTTTTTCTTGAGTGCCTGGACTACTACCCTTCTGTTTGAAACTGCTCTTGTCAGACTACTGTAGACCTGAATGGGCATGAGCTCCAAAAATGGAATAATTTTCTTGTACTTTTTAGGTAACAAATAAGGCCAGGGAGCTGGAAAGCACTGACCTTTACAGTACACCCCCCTACCCAGACTACCTGCTGCATCACTGAGCAAGTGAAGTGCCTCTAAAAAAGTCTGGTCAGACTGCCATAGCAAAAATACCATTGTAATCCACCAGGAAGAAGAACCAAATGCAAGAGTCTGCCTTCACCCAGCTTCTAATGGTAAACTGGTGTTTTTTCTTTTGTCCAGCCTTTAGCAAGTTAGCCCTCACAACAGCTCCACTGCCTCCTTAATTCTCACCATTGTAGGAGCCAGGAACTTATTAAGGCCTTCCTTCCTTCAAGTGGGTTAACTTACTTACTGGTAGCCTGACGACTGAAGGCACAACACTTATTTCCAGACCTAGGAATACTTAGGCCTTAACTGGGACCTCAATTTTGTCTGTTGCAAAGGGACCCCCCCTCCCAATTTGTGATATTGGTAAATGAAAGCGCCTATGACTTCCTAGTAACTATCAGCCCTGTCCTTCACACCTAAGAAGCCCCCTTAATATTGAAATGCTGCCTGGTGTGGGTATTCCTGATGCCAACACCATCACTGAGCCCTGCTGCATTTCTCCAATGTGGAAAACAATACAGCACATCCTACAAGTATTACCAAGTTGAAATAAAATTGATTCTTGAAGCAAATGCCCAACAGAGGCCAGTTATCCTTGCAGATCAATAGAAACACAGAAAGCAGCTTTGATATTCAGCTTACAAAAATCATGCAACCACTTGATGACTTGGACAGCATTTTCTAGTGAAGCATACTGAATCTTTATTTCTACTTTGCTAAGGCAGTCATTAACAGAAGAACACAGAGGGCATAATAAATGGAAAATTAGTCTGAACAGAGATTTTAAAGAACAGGAGAACAGCAAAGACCCCATACTGCACTCCCTGCCGCAATCACATTGTTAAGCAAATTTTTGATAATCTTTTGCTTACCACTAGTGGAATGCAAATTATGGCACAGTATTACCTTTGTGAAGGTCTGCAATTTTACATAGGAACCTGTTGAAATGTTCTGCTACAGTTATTGTTTTGAACAAACATCTGGTAACTAAATATCATTTGGCCAGCACTCAGACTGTGACAGGGGAGTGCAAGAAGCTACTTGTAGTGGAGACTAGACTCCATGCCAAATCTGAAAAAAAGCTACCTCTCTGGGCTGTATACCCTGCAGTAAAAGGGGGCTGCTTTGGATATCCACTGGTGGCTAACTTAACTTGAATGTGTCCTTCCTTAGCCCAACCTTTCGCTGCCATTTGACATTTTTTCCAGTATGAACAAACATGAGGAAAGGGACATGATGGCTAAATGCACCTGCCACTATTAAAATTCCCAGTAAGACTTCATACTGTTTTCCTGTTTATCCAACACTCCAGGAGTTGTGGGGGTTTTGTTAGTCTATCATGACATCTAGCCAGGTACCTTCATGCTGCTCTTACCATTTTAGATAATTAACTGCCCTCTAATTTTTAATCAGCTTGCTTCAGAGGAATGCATCTATGTCCATAAACCAAAGAGAATTTTGACTGATGAGGAAGTAGGTAAAAACAGTAGGGCTTGGCTATAATCCTTTTCTAACAAAACCACCATGAACGGAATAAAGACCCCAATCCAATTGTCCAAATTATGAACCTTAGCTTTACAAAACTGTTTCTCACTGATGACCATCAGAGCTGACACCAATTCCTTGACCACTGCACCCTCTGTGTCTACAATGTGCTGGATGACTTAAAAATCAACCAAATCAAAAATGTCCATGTATTCCCTCTAGTTATCTTATTCACAATGGTAGCAGGTACATGCACAGTAATGGCAAAATCTAGAGTAGTATGCATAAATTTCCTGCACAAAAATCTCTTTGGACCTGCAACTAGCTTCCAGTCACAGCTCTAGCTATCTGTTCTCAAAATGCTGACTAGTCGTGGTCTACCTGAACTTATCAAGTCATCCAACCCTGGCAAAGGGAATACCAATGGAAGTACAGTATTGTCTTTCCATAAACAAATCAAAGAGCCTGGACCACCCTTCATCTGTTAACATAACTAAAAAAGTCACTAGATGTTATTCCACTGACTGAACCTGAACACTAGTCTCTTTGATACATTGTAACTGTACTTTATTCCAAATACGTGAACAAAATGAGTAGAAACTGCGTCAAGAATGCCACTAATAAAAAGAATCAAACACTGCTTGCACCACGGACTCATAACACAATAATTGTATTGTTCCAAAATAAAAACACAAGGACTGAACGCTTTCTTCCCTTCAACAGGGATTTCATCAGAATCAACTGTTAAAACTAAATTTACCTTTATGTACTCCCGTCATTAATAATTAATTAATTACATCATCCCTTTCATTGACTTTTTTTAAAAAGAATCCGCACTCATTATTCCAAAGCTATTGTTAAATACATACCTAACCCCTTAACACTTTCTGATACCTAAACATTATGAAATATTAATGTACAAGCACATGTATTAAAAAACTCTAGTTGAAAGGTTAATAGTGTAAATAGAAAAACACATATTATATCATACAATTAAACAGCTATATAAAAAATCCCATATGTATTAACTATATAAAAACTGTTTGAAAACTGTATAAAAATTCTATACAAACAAATGTTGGGACCCTAAAACTATTAAAATAGTTTATAAAATTAATTAACTAACTAAAGCAACCTTCTTATTTAAAATTGGCTTAATGGATATCATTTTGTTTAATCCTGGGGCTTGACTAGCTTGTAATTTTATTTGCCACCTAACCTTTCTTTCTTCAATGTGACTTTTAAAATCTCCCTGCCTGGGGTTGGGTAAGACTTTTTCTACAATGCCATATTTGAATCCACTAAACTTCTTACATGTACAAAAATGTTTGTACAGGGCATCATTATTATTACATGTAGTGATCTGATACATATGTTTGTATATCCTGTCCCTAAGCCTTCTCTCCATTTTCCCCACTTAGAAGCTGGGACAGGATACACACTTCACTAAATAGATCACCCCAGATGTCTGACAATTGTCTCTCTTAAAACAGACTCGAGTTTTTAAAGTATTCTCTAAATCGATTGTATCAGCTAAATATATGTGTTTACACTGAGAACAGGAGACACACCTAGAGGTTCCAGTTCTATCAGTTTTCTTTGGACCTTTCTCAAAACACTTTTTCAAGTTTGCCCCAGTCTTAAACACAAAATTGGGTCAATCTCCTACAATGGACCATAGTTTTGAATTATTTCTCAGTATTGCCCAGTTATTTACGACAATCTTTTTAACTTCTTCTGCCATACCTGAATAGGGGACTGCCATAGGTCTCTCGAACTCTCTAGAGTCTTTCATTGTGCCATCTATTTCTTGACTATTGTTTTTCAGTCACTCTGGGTTACCCAGCAGGGGTTTATACCCCCCCATTCTTTTATAACATACTCAATACTTTCTTCCAACATTTTATTAGGGTAACCTCTCCCTTGAAAACGTTTTACCACTTTTTGTAGTTCTCCCTCCGCATCTTCTTTGTATGATGTCATACAGGCTACTCGAATGAGTTGTCCTTTAATAATGCTTTTTTTCTGGTAAGGAGGGTGACTACTAAAGTACTCTAAATATGATTTACTAAAGGTGTTTTTTCTGCATATTTTAGATCTAAACCCTTCATCGTCCTTTATTATGACAGTAGGGTCCTCGAGCTGAACAAGATGGTTAAGAGGAAGACAGGGGCAAAATCTAAAAATACAGGTACTGTTAACAAACTTTTTCCACATGCAAATAAGGATATAGTGGCTTGTAATGGAAAGGAAAGTGCAGGAGGAAACCACCGGACTGGTGGGACCGCTTTTTACTATGGAAAGGGCGATACGTATCTAGGTTTTGACAATTTATTAGAAAAACAGTTCAATTTTGTTGTTGACAATAATACTTGTCAAACCCGGGATGGGCTTGACACAGAGAAAGCCAAAGACAAAATGAATGGTGGAACCTTATAGGACATGATTTTTGTATTTAAAGACAAAATGGACAATATTAAAAAGATACAACTGGAGAATGGATATCTTTCTGAATGTGTTAAGATAAAGATAGTTCCTAAGGGACGTAGAGTGTATAAATTCCCATTTGGGATAGATTATAATAACCAACTGATTAAGGAATTTATTGAAATGTTTGATAGACATGAGCTTGAAATGATGGAAAAAAATTATAAAATGTAATGATGCCAAACTCAGCTTGCTCATTGAGCAAGCAGAGAAACTTAACCAGGATATTAAAAATGATCTTCTTTTTGCACAATATGAAGAATTTTATTTTAAGCAACTTAGATATGTAGACTCCAATTGTAATAGATTATTTAATAAAAAATGTAAAAAAAATTGAGAGGGACCTAAAAGACTATAGAGACAATAGGGTTCATGTTTTTAGGGACACCAAGAAGAGTGAACCTGGTTTGAATGGAAGGAACTAATATAGACCCAATCGGGGAAAGTATCAGGATGAATTCACCAAGAGAGGGGCCTATGGTATGGAATATGGAGGGAAATTTTATGAACCACAGGCTTTTTACTACTGACAACAGTGGGATGTGGGGTTAGATCAAGATGAGGTACACCGAGGAGGGTGGGGCAATCAAAACAACAGGAGATACAGGGAAAATGGTAGGAAATAATTCATATGAAGAAATTTTTGAAGAAGGTATCATTTGCACATACAAAGGATATCGTATCTTTAGCTTTGCAGGTATAAAATTGAGTAAGGAACATTTTTCTTTGTGTATGAAAGGTCTGAAATTTGTATCAAACAAACATTTTGACTATATTGAGACCATAGTGGAACTGGAAATGTTTATGAGAAAGCTAAACTTGGCTTATATATTTCAGGATAAAAGTAAGGATGAAAATGTTTCTAAGCATATGGACAATGATTTGAAAAAGAAAAACAGTATTAACCCACCCCTAGAACCCACACTTAATATTATGGAAAAAAACACTTCATATTATGGAAAAAGCAATTATGGAAGATGTTTAGAAATTAAAATTTAGGGAAAGTAATACATTCAAGAGATGGAATTTATCAAGTGAAGAATTCAAAGTCTTGATGTTAAGAAATGACAGAGGTTTAAGAATAATGCATCCTGATAAGGGATGGGGCACCGTGGTCTATGATGCCATTCAATACTCTCAGGACATTTTTGAAATGTTGAATGACTCACTAACTTACCATCCATCTTCCATAAATGAGGTTAATATTAGTCATAGTAGAATGGATTTTTACCTAGATGAATACCTTAATGAAGGAAAGATTTCAGGTGAACTATATGATTTTTTGAAAGTTAAGAATCCCATAGTTGCAACTATTTTTGTTATCCCCAAGACGCATAAAGGGTTGGGCAAATTTGCTTTTAGACCTATAGTCTCAGGAAGAGGTTCCAAAGCATACCCCTTTGGGGTTGTGGTAGACAAGTGGTTAAAAAAGACCATTGTTAATGCAGAGCACATAATCAAAGACTCTTGGTATTTCTTAGGGAGCTTAGAAGATACATTGTGGCATCAGGATTTACATTTTTGACTGTGGACATATCAAATTTGTACACCTCAATTCCCAAATGGGAAGGGTTTGAGTACTTCAGATCTGGTATGGTTAACAACACCACCCTATCTGAGGATAACATTTATTTAATTATGGAATTTGTGGAGATTGTGTTGGACCATAATTATTTATTTTTTAAAGGAGAGTACTTTAAGCAATACAAAGGTGTAGTCATGGGGGCCTCTTGTGCCCCCATATATGCAAATTTGGTCCTACTGGAGTGGGAAAGGAAGCATGTGTTTACAAGTGAATATATGGCTCACTTGAAGCTTTATGTTAGGTTTTTGGACAATGTGTTTATTCTTTGGAAAGGCCCAGAAGACAAGATAAAAAAATGTGTGGACTTTTTGAATAGGACCACAGAATTTCTTAAATTTTACTTATGCCCACAATGAAGAAAGTATTAATTATCTAGAAATTGTCATAATAAAGGATGGTAAAGAGTTTAGATCTAAAACATACAGAAAACCCACCTTTAGTAACTCATATTTACAGTACTCTAGTAGTCACCCTCCACACCAGAAAAAAGCATTATTAAAGGACAACTCATTTGAGTAGCCCGTATGATATCACACAAAGAAGATGCGGACGGAGAACTACAAAAAGTAGTAAAAAGTTTTCAAGGAAGAGGTTACCCTAATAAAATGTTGGATGAAAGTATTGATTATGTTAAAAAAGAATGTGGGTGGGATATAAACCCTGTTGGGTAATCCAGAGGGACTGAAAAACAATAGTCAAGAAATAGATGGTACAATGAAAGACTCTAGAGAGTTCAAGAGGGCTATGGTAGTTCCCTATTCAGGTATGGCAGAAGAAGTTAAAAAGATTGTGGTAAATAACTGGGCAATACTGAGAAATAATTCAAAACTATGGTCCATTGTAGGAGATATACCCAATTTCGTGTGTATGACTAGGGCAAACTTGAAAAAGTGTTTTGAGAAAGGTCCAAGTAAAATTGATAGAACTGGAACCTCTAGGTGTGTCAGCTGTTCTCAGTGTAAACACATATATTTAGCTGATACAATCGATTTAGAGAATACTTTAAAAACTAGAGTCTGTTTTAAGAAGGGCAATTGTCAGATGTCTGGGGTGATCTATTTAGTGAAGTGTGTATCCTGTCCCAGCTTCTAAGCAGCGAAAATGGAGGGAAGGCTTAGGGACAGGATATACGAACATATGTATCAGATCACTACATGTAATAATAATAATGCCCTGTACAAACAATTTTGTACATGTAAGAGGTTTAGTGGATTCAAATTTGGCATTGTAGAAAAAGTCTTACCCAACTCTGGGGGGGGGGGTTTAGAAATCACATTGAATAAAGAGAGGTTAGGTGGCAAATAAAATTGCAAGCTAGTCAAGTCCCAGGATTAAATTAAATGATATCCATTAAGCCAATTTTAAATAAGAAGGCTGCTTTAGTTAGTTAATTAATTTTATAAGCTATTTTAATAGTGTTAGGGTTCCAACATTTGTTTGTATGCAATTTTTTATACAGTTTTTCACATAGTTTATATATAGTTAATACATATGGGATTTTTTATATAGCTGTTTAATTGTATGATATAATATGTGTTTTTCTATTTACACTATTAACCTTTCACCTAGAGTTTTCTAATATATGTGCTTGTACATTAATATTTCATAATGTTTAGGTATTAGAAAGTGTTAAGTGTTAGGGATGTATTTAATAGCTTTGGAATAATGAGTGTGATTTATTTTAAAAATAAAAAATTAATGAAAGGGATGATGTAATTAATTAATTATTAATGAGGGGAGTACATAAAGGTGAATTTAGTTTTAACAGTTGATTCTGATGAAATCCCTGTTGAAGGGAAGAAAGCACTCAATCTGTGTGTTTTTATTTTGGAACAATAAAATGATTGTGTTAGCAGTCTGTGGTGCAAGCAGTGTTTGATTCTTTTTATAACTGTACTTTATTACCTGATAGTGTAGAGACGGGTTGTTTTATAGGAGATGTCAACTCTGCTGGCTCCCTCAGAGAAAGTCCTTCACTTCTCTGTGAGACCTATACTTGGGTCTCTTCATTGTCAGATTGGAGTCATAGGAAATCACCTCTTCTTCATGTGAGCCTGTCCTCTTATTCTGAACATGTACAAGATGCACTGCTGCTGCTTTTATTGCATACCTCCTATGAAGTCTTCAAAGATGGTCCTTACCTCAGAAGTAATGCTCTCCCACTTGGCCTCATCTCTTCTACTGTTGATTAATTATTCTCCAGTTAGCATGAGTTTTGAATTATAACCCAAAGTGAAGGGTAAAAAGGTAACACAGGCAAACCATTCAGTAAAAAAAAAAAAGCTGCAAGAATGACTCAGCAAAGCAAGAGTTTTGAACAAACACAGCTGAAACACTTTATATCCTTTAGAATCATTTGCATATATCCCATGTGCCTCCAGTACAGGAGGACTAAGGTATCACACAGTAAAAACTCTAGCTTTGTTGATATTTTATTGCAGTTTTTTACTGAATAGTTTGCTTGCGTGACCTTTTTACCTTTTATTTTTTATATTAGTTGGGATATTTTGCAGGCACTTTAATCTTTATGGGCATTAAGTTAAAGTTTAAAGACCCTGTGTTTCTAAACCTAAGCTATCTATTTATACTATGCTGCTGAGGTTAATAAAATTACTGAAACTTGCATGTCTACACCTAATGGGGTTTGTCTTTATTGGACTGAATATAAAAAGTAATAAGTGTTTAGAAGCCATGTAGCTTAAACAGCTGATGTCCTTCAGAGGTCATTTGCAAATATGTCATAGGTCTCCAGTACAGGAGGTTTAAAATAACACAACGTGAAAACTCTAGCTCAGCTGAGTTTTTCTTTTAGTTATTGCTTACAGATTGAATTGATTTGCCTGAAAATAAAACGTTTACACTCCAAGCAATTTCCAGGTATTCACAGGAAAGCCCTATCTGCTGCTTGCTACAGTTGCAAACAGAGCACTGAATCAGAGTACTAACCCAAATCTTGAATGGAGAGCATAAGGGGAGATGGGGTATTAGAATCATGTGTTTATTAATCAATTTATTGATTAATTGATTAAGTGTATTAATTAATTAATTAATTAATTGATTGATTAATTAATTAATTAATTAATTAATTAATTAAAGAAAATAGCTTAAAAAACAACATGTTGCCAGGATTTCAATAAAGAGAGTTGAAGAAAGGCTCAGAGCAACATACCAAAGGCAGGAGCTAGGTCATACAGAGAAAACAGACACCAAATAATAAGAACAAAAATGATAGAATGTAAAAAAAAATAGCTAGAGGGACCTAGGCTAGTACCCAACCTCTTGTCTGTCTGCCCAATGTGTTAACACTGTACCAATACACTTAACAGAGAAAGAAAGGCTGTAAGACTGCTATATCAAGGATGGGAAAAAATTAGTTGGGGGGAAAAAAGAAGCCAAGCTGCTGTGAAGGGTTATGCTTGCTGGCTAGATTTGGCCTGTGAGCTATGTCACTAAAATTTTCCTTTCTTAACTTGGAATTATACCTTAACTGTGCTGAGGATTCAGGAGCAAACGACAAGATAAAATGAAGCAAGATAATCATCTGCAAAAGATTACGAACATGGCTCTTGGAAAACTTGTTATGACATCTGAGAGTAAGATAGCTGGGATTACATGCTGACTGAAAACATACCTGAAAGAGCCCAAGCGAGCCAGAGGAATCAGAAGTATTAAACTCCAAACACCAGAGGCAAGAAACTAATGCCTTGGCAGAAGGCAATAAACTGAGGTATACCACCACTGTAAGTAAAAGTACGAGTGAAAGGAAGCACTTATTACAACTGAAAGGAAGCACTTACTGCAGTACACAAACACCACAAAAAAGGAAGACACTGCTAATATGTGGTCAGTACCTTAAACTTACCCAGGGTGAAGATCCCAGACAATCCAACAGTAAACGATAAGAGCAGAGGGAAACAAAAGGGTGTTATGATGCCATCCTGCTCATTACAAGACTAAAGGATAGAGGACTGCTAACCATGAGAATGTAAAGAAAAGGGAACCCAGCACCAAAGTCAAAAACAACCAACAAAAGCTCAAGACATGACCTAAGGATAACAGAGCATTTGTGTTTATTACTTAAATTAATAAAGTGACTGAAAGACCGAAATTAATCAATTACTGCTCAGCTTTAGAAATAAGTTTAACAATTAACACCCATTTATTTATTTATTTATTTACATTTGTTGACCAGGAGTGTCCGACTGGACGTAGGTCCATTTTCAGTGGAGGCCCGGGGAGAAAAGCTCCACAGTTAAAATAAACAAACAGTAGTTACTTTGGATTACATAGCGGTTAACAATTTGATTAACATAGCAATTAATTACAAAACATATTTACAGATGAAGAACATAGTACATCAGTAGACAACTAGAATCTTTATCTGCGAAGTACATAACAGACATTAACAAATGTTACAATAAGAAGTTCCTGCTGTATAATAAGTACTAGGCTTATGAGCATCTGAGCTTGCTATAATCAAGGTAGATAGTGGGGTGGAAAGGAAGGTAGTGGTTGGATGGTGGGGTGATATTAGAGTGGGAGTTGCAAGGGCATAGCTAGCATGTTTTTAGGTGTGCTTTTAATAAAGTTTTGAAGTGGGTGCATGATGGTATGGAGGTAATTGTGGGTGGGAGGGAGTTCCATAGTTTGGCTAAGGCGCAAGAGAACAGTGCTTCACCAGAAGAGTTACTGGAATTAGTGATCTGCAAGTGATTTCTGTTGCTGGATCTTAGTTGTCTGGTAGTGCGATAGGGTTGGAGTAGATTCTGGAGGAATGGGACATTTAGTGGATGGTTTACTAGTTTGTGGGTGAGTGAGACTTGAAACCATTGAATGAGGTGAGGGAGTTCAAACCAGACAGTTCAGCAAGTGAGAGACAGTGGTGACTATGGTAGGATGCCCCTGTGGTGAATTTGGCGATTTTGTTGTAGTAGGTCTATAGCTTGTTTAGATCGCATTGCCTTAGGCTGGTATATATTGGAGAGGCATAACGTAGGGTGGAGATAAGGTGGGAATTTGCTACTGAAATCTTTGCTGCTTTGATGAGAAGTTGCTTATTTCTGTATAATGCTCCTAGTTTTTTGTGGACTTTTTTATGGTCATGGATATGCGAATGTCAAATTTTAGTTTATTGTCTATTTCCACTCCTAGCAATTTGGTGTGTTCAGTTGGGTATATAGTGGTGTTGTCTTTTGCTGTGATGTTATATTGGATAACCAAGTTTCAACAGAGGAAAAGGCTTCCTGTGTGACTTTTTGCAGTTTGGGTAGGGACTGAGCTGAGCAGATGATGGTTGAATCATCTGTGTATTGTATGAGTGTGCCATGTTTGGTGGCAGAGGCTAGATTATTGGTGAAAACAGAGAAGAGTAGGGGTCCAAGGATGGATCCTTAGGGGAACCCCTATGGAGACAAGTAGTTGGGGAGATATGTCATTCTGCCATACAACAGATTGCTGGTGGTCAGACAGTTAACTCTGAAACCAGTTGGTGACTGATTGTGAGAAGGATAGGTTATTGATGACAGAGATGAGTTGTTTGTGTGGGACCATGTCAAATGCTTTAGATAGGTCTAGGAAAGTAGCAGAGGAGAGATAGCCATTGTTTTTATGCTGAAGGATAGTGTTAGCAAAGGAGAGTAAGGCAGTGGTGGTGCTATGGTTTGGTCGGAAACCATGCTGAGTATGGGAAAGGAGGTTGTTAGTAAGGAGGTAGTCTGAGACCTGAGAGTGTATGCATCTCTTTAGTATTTTGGAGAGTGGAGAGAGAATAGCTATGGGGTGGTAATTGGTTAGTTCTGTGGAGGGGAATTATATGTGATACTTTCCACAGTGTGGGAACATAACTTTCTGACAGAGATCAGTTAATCAAGATGGATACTGGGTAGACCAGTGCATCAGCTGCAATTTGTAGGTATTCACTTGGGAGGTTGTCTGCTGCTAATTTGGTGGGCTTAAGTTTAGTTAAGAGTTTTTTTTTTATGTTGGAGGTAGGTACAGGAAAAAAAAAAGAAGGCAGTGGGGAGATTACTAGTTGAAGTTGTGGGTTTGAGGGGAGGGGGATTGTTTTTAGCTAGTGATAGTATGGTTTGTGTGAAGTGTTAATTAAAATGTACTGCTCCCATATTACTTATTTGGACATCTATTTAACCCAGTGATTGCTACCAGAAAACAACATATGATTACCTGTGTGTGTGTGTGTGTGTGTGTGTGTGTGTGTGTGTGTGTGTGTGTGTGTGTGCGTGTGTGTGTGTGTGTGTGTGCGTGTGTGTGTGTGTGTGTATACGCATATATACCAGGAGAGGCAGGTGTAGCTAGGGAGGAGAAAAGGGAGCAGCTGCCTTGAGTGCAAAGGGTTAAGGGAGCAGTTGGCAAATGAACACCAGTATGCTGAACTGCATTTGCTCTCAGAACTGAAGTGCTTTACTGCTCTTTCTACAAATGTTTGTAGCCAGCAGCTGGTTACAGTTTAAAATGTGAGAAGAGTAGTGGGGCATCAAATCAGAGGATGGGACCAGGCTCAGCAGTAGATAGGTATGCTGATATCTATCTATCTATCTATCTATCTATCTATCTATCTATCTATCTATCTATCTATCTATCTATCTATCCAGATTTAGATAGCTTGATACCCAGATAGCTCTGCCAAGCTATCTAGATCTATATCTAGATAGCTAGATAGATACATACAAGTAATATTGTTACTATTAAAACTAATTGGAATAGTGCTGAATGAAAATGATCACCTACCTCGCTGCTGGTACAAGAGGCAGTCTGTTGCTTTACAGAACTGATGTGAAACCCCCCTTGAGACCTGGTTAAGGGTGTGTGTCCAGGAAGGAATTCAAGTGACATGCCCTTTATGCATCTGTAGCCTTGAAGGACAAAATCTTCCACAGAGTATTTCTGCATAGTTAGCAGGAGTAAAATCTGGCTGTGGTGCACTATGCCAGTTATGAGTAGTATCCTTTGACACAGAAGAGAAAAGCACTTAGTTTAGTTTATGTCTGAATGTTTTTATAATCATTTCACTTCTGACTGTGGCAAGAATTTTATTCCAAGTAGCTTCATCTACTTTATAAAATTCTCTTCCTAAAGTTTTATTGTCTTTTAAATAAAATCTGATAAGTTTATCGGTTATATGCTTTTGCTTCACAGGCTTATACTATACTTTGAATTAATATATTTGTAGATTTACTGCATTCATAGCTGGAAAAGCGTAGAAAGATTTCTTGAAAAATACATTGAAATGTTTATTGATCTAATGGAAAGGAATCAGTTCCATTAATTGCAATCATGATCTTTTTGACAGAAATAGTCAGCTGTAAATATTTTTTAGTGCTGCATAGCTTGATTTTGCTTCCTTGTTAGATCTTGACTCATTTGCAGATCATATAACTTCTGGCAGTTGTACTGCACTCAATGGTGTTGTACTGCACTCAATCCTAGTTGTTTGCCATCAACTTGAAAAGTAGAGATTTGAAAGACTTCATAACATATTAAGGATGGACCCTCTGTAATATGCCTTTTTAACAGTTGATGTCTGTCATTTTGCTTTGAAGACCAACACTAATTAGGATTATCTGTAGTAAATAGCTAAGAGGTGGAGTATCATCTGATAAGTTGTACATACACTTTTAAAGATTTTGAACCATTTCAAGAAATAGGATAATAAAAAGCAGTTATTGCAGTTTCTGGAAGTTGATCATAGCACTGATTTTCACATCCTATGGTTTGGGACTACTATGTAGGAATGTGAATATGATCCAAATATCTGAGATGAGATTCTTGTACTTGACAATTAGCTTTGAAGATCAGCAGACCTTTCTTCTTTAGCCTGCCCAGTAGTGTAACCAGTTGTACATTATGCTCCTGCTTGGTAAAGCTCCAAATAGGTAAATTAATTCATATATTCCTGTTCTCAACTAAACCTTTCCTTACTTCAGCCATAGGTGTGTTGAATACTTCTGTGAGAGAGAAATTACGAAAACGTAGCAACATATATCTACACTTGCACAATGAGGTGCTAAGAGTTCATGAGCATAGTCTAGTCTCATCCATCTTGATTTGCTAGAAGCCTTGATGTTTTATCACACACTGAAAAATATTGATTATTATGCATGTCTGAATAGAGTTCTTCAATAGTTTGTAGTGTGGGACATTCTATTTTATTTTAATCTTATGGATCAGTGCATGCCCTTATCCTGAGTTCCCCAATGGAAGCTTGAAATGCTGGAAATTCTGGAATTGTGAATAGTTAAGTTTGATTAGCAGAAATAATCAAGCTAGATATCTCACTGTTAGATATTAAATGTGTTTCTCCAACAAGGGGGTTGTGCTACCATACCTGATGCTCATATATACTGATTGCTGTACCTTGAAGAAGAGAAATTCTCTGAGATACAGAAATGTTTAACTTACATTATGTTTCATCCTCTAACTGTAGTTAAATTTTTACAGTTGTAAGACAAGGACTTACTCTTCCTGGCCTCACAACAGAAATTCTTTATTGTATCCGGTTTCAGCAGTGTATCCATAATGTACATCCAATCAGCTAACTCAGCTTGGTTAACAATTGCACCAAGATACACGATCCTTTTCAACTTCTGTTTAGTCATTTCACAAAGGACTAAAGGCACTCTTACAGCTGGATGTATCACAGAGACTGCTTTTGAGGAACTCCTAATAAGACATTCACCTGGAAAAAATCCCATAGCATCAAACATGTCAGCATACTTCATTAAAATATTATCAGATTCTACTATAGACTGATCTGCGTGATTTACTTCTTAGTTGGTACCTACTCAGCTCTCAGAGAAGAACTTCCAACTATAGTTGTGCTACCTATGACAGGTGAATGAAATTGGCATTTGAGTCGCTGATGTTAAAAAGGTTCTGATTATTTGCAGTAAAATCCTTTGTGCTGTCTCTTCTAGTGCCTCTTTTACTGTAATCCTTTTACGCATTCAAATTAGTAATTGGAACACTCATGCTAATTGCTTATGGCAATTGGCTCAGAGGATAAGTTTGCATGCTCTAAGTCCTGTGGTACAGGGTTTGATTTCCTCAGCTCTCAATTCACTACTGTGTGACCTTGAGAAAGTCACTTACCCAAACATTGCTCCTGGTTCACACCTGTAAAGGGGCTGTGTCCAATAGTCCTACTTGGTTAGCAAATAGGAACATATATGCTGCTTGCTTCATAGCACTGTCGAATGATGTGTGTCTGTATACTGTGAATTGTCTTAATTGTACCAAGCTTCTCACAAGTTATACAGCCACAGATATTTGGCTCATTAACTGTAATTTAGAAGACACTATTTGGAACTTAATCATAAGATTTCAATGGTTGTCTTCACAAGTAATAAAAAATCGGTACTTACCTATTATCACAACCAGATTTTCACAATAATATTGGTTGCTTCCTGATATGTAAATTGTAACAATAATGTTGTGAAAATGTCACATAAAGTGTTTTCTTTCACACTGAAATTTGTTTATTCAGGATTATTAATTAAAAAAGGAAAAGATAATTCCCAGGATTCACTAATCCTCCGTGTAAGACTAGATTAGTCTTACACGGAAGAGCCAGTATAAGAGTAAGATGGCAGCGCTCCATGCATATTAATGAGGGCACGCTGCCTCAACTCTAAGGCTAACACGGAGCATGCACAAGTGAAGGGGGTGTGTCGGACTGCCGAGCAGTCCAAAAATCCATGCCCCTGCAAGTCTGACACTCGGGAAATGTCTACTTACATGAGCGAGTCCACTCAGATGTGTACATACCCAACACTACACTCCCCCACATTCTAAACCCCTGTACAATTATAAAATGTAAACATTTTTTTTTTTTATTATTTCCGATATAGCTGCCCGTATTTGCACATGTTTGCATGGGTATGCCCATTGCTTAGCTACAGTTAGCAGTTTAGACACTGAAGAGGATAATAAGAAACTTATATGCAAATTAAGTGAGATAGTGTAGTGGTAGAGCCTTTGCACAAAGAGAAGGCATTCCCGGTTCGAGTCCCATCACTCCCCCCTTATTTTCTGTTGGAAATCTGTATATAAAAATAATTCCTGACATTTATCATATAAATTTTTGTAAAAAGCATTGAAATGGCCTATGTAGTAGTGAATGAATATTATATATATATATATATATATATATATATATATATATATATATATATATATATATATATATATATGTATAAGAAGGTGAAATGGGTATGCATACTGATGGATGCATGAGTAACGTATCTTAAGCAATGTGAAGCACTGCTAAGCAAAGTTTACCAGTATTAAGCATATTGAAATGTAATTGCTCATAGCTAAGCACTGCGTTAACTAGCACAATGGCTTTGCATGGAGCTGCGCACCGTGCTAACCAGCACAATATTGGGCAACATCGGGCAATGTCGAGCAACGTAGAGCACCATAGAGCAACGTGGAGCAACGTCGGGCAAAGTTGAGCAAAGTCGGCTAAACACAGCCACACCTCCTACCCAGTCTGGCCAGTAGTAAAATAAAAAGCAATGACAGGGCTTGAACCCAGGATACTGTGCACCATAATCACAGTACTGAACCACTAAGCCATGACAGCATTTCACAACCATGGACTTTCAACACACACATACATATCAATGGAGGTTTACCCATTGCTAAGCAGGTGTGCCTTCAGCAGAGTTTTTTCAAAACTGGCCAATCACAAATCAGTGCAGTAAGTGAAGCATATTTAAGCTCCATAGGTGGGAATACTTGCCATAACTGGTTGTAGCTCCCATCTGCAGGCAGCATGGCCGGTGCTGGATAGGGCTTTTGATTTTGAGCACAACGTTAGGGCATTGAGGAGTCAAAAGTAATGGTTTGGCTCCTTGTCCATAATCATGAGGATAGACTCCTGTGGGGGCAGTAACAGGGCACCCAATACAAAGCGGAAGCCTGGAACCATCTAGATCATGAACTAACCAGTGCCACAGGCATACCTCAGACTGTTGAGCAGGTCAGACACCACCACACAGACCTGAAGAGACGCAAGGAGGATCAACTGGACCAGTGGATCCAGGAGGCCCGTGGGATGGAAAATGCCCCACTACTGAGTTAGTAGCCATGGAATTAAGTATGTAAGAATTGCTATTTTAGTCTATGCTATGGATAGGCATGTCTCAATATCACTTAATTTACTTAACAGCTGCAGGTGTCCACGTTGCGAACCAGCAAACCTATGCAGATAGGCTGCTAAGGCTGTGTCACCAGACAGGTTAGTAATAATTCTGCATGTACTGTTATATAACATAAATGAGAGAGCCTGAAAAAAGTGTTTTAACCCAATAAATAAAGGTATAATTCTTTAATAATTATTCTGCATGTACTGTTATATAAAATAAATGAGAGAACATCTACAAAAGTGTTTTAAGTCTTTAATAAAGATATAATTCCTGGAGTGTGTCTGTGTCATTTTCTTTGATATGTTGTTGTACTCTTGCATTATAGAAATAGTACTGTTGTATTAAGTGCTGTTAACCCACACTTGGGTAGGCCCATATAAAGTGGATGAAGGGAGTGCCAGCAGCTTTTAAGCATATTTACAGTCCGCAACTGTTGGTTCATGCCCAGCATGTACAGGTTAATCTGACACATGAATAGCTTGGTATTGTGTTCCCCAGAAATGTCAGTGTGCTGCCAGAAATGTAGGGAGCTGTTAACATATAACTGATAATTTCACCTGAACATATCTAGATAATTATAAGAAAGTAGAGCTGTCAGTGTACCATCTCAGCAGTAGTGTGTCCTGAGCAACTCACAAAATATGTAGCAGTAACATCTGCATCCCGGACAGTTTGTATGTCAGATACAGCTCATGTATATAAAGATCTAGCAAAACCCATTTCACAATTTAAGGACAAATGGGTAGTGTAATAATACATGTAGGGGACATATAACTGCAGTTAATAGGAATGTAGTGTAAACTAGAAGGATATGTAAGTTGTTAATGGAGCTATCTTTTTCGACCCTACTGTATGTGCATAAAAAATGCAATTCTATACCTCAATGGGTATGTCTAATCTCAAAACATTTGTTGGGACATATTTATTTCGATGCATGTGCCCTGTTCAAATACCACAATATTGGTGGCTTGTTGCCATCAGTTAAACCTGCATGCTGTTGTAATGTCCACTGTTGTTCTATATATGCATGTGTTATGCTTGCTGTTCAACTTTTGGAACTCTGGTGTGTTGTGTTAATGGGAATACTTCTGCATGCTGTTATAACTAATTGGGGATGCTGTTGACTGTTACTAACCCATATTTTCATTAAATCCTGCAAAACATAGAACGTATGGGAAGGCCGGCCCCAGCAGACCCACCTGTCCCACCTCAGCTGGCGATGGCACCTGTCACCAGCAGGTCTGGTGCCCAGCCTGGGATCTCCTCCTCCATTGGCCCTGTGCCACCTTCGGGTGGAAGCACTGCAGGGGATGGGCTCATCCCCCCATGCAAGCGTGGGTGGAGGAGGGCCACCTATCACCCTCCGAACGGACCGGGCTGTGGTGCATAGAGAGATTGAGTGTTCTGTAGCTGATCCTCTATGCCAGCTTGAGGCACAAGTGGTGCGACTCACTGGTGAGCCTGCCCCTCCTACGCAGCCCCCATCACAGCCACCCTCTGGGCTGTGAAGGTGCAGTTGTGACTGCCCATGGGTGGGGATCTCAGTTCCACTGTTGCCATCTGTGGGCTCTTGGGCTTGTGATTTCCAAACATCTTTCCCCGACAATGGTGTTCACCCACCACATGTGTCATATTCTGCCCCTGTATGTGTCTTATTTGTCTTGTCTGTTTACCTCCCCAACCTACCTCCCCAAATATACCTACTTCCCCTACCCCACATTCCACTCTCACCTGAAAAAAAAAAAAAAGACAATCTGCTCCCAAAAAAAATATATGCCCCATACATAGCTGCCCATTTTGCACACATGTCCACTGGACACATAAAATGTAATTTAATTGGCAGTACGACATACTTTGTTGTCCTCACCCCTCTCTCAGGGGTGGAAGGTTTCATATTTCCCTCCAAATTTATTGCATATGCACAGCTGTTGCTGTTAAAGAAATGGACAGCTATGAACCTTCCCTAAACCCATCCTGCACACCCTGAGCTGTTTTCCCTACTGTCTTTCCCTCTTTGTGCCCCTTTTTCACCACTTTCCTATCTCCCCATTTTCTTTTCTTTCAAAGAAATGAGTGCAGGGGTTAGCGGGAGTAAGCACTATTAAGCAGTAGTTAGCAGGTTTGGGCAAGTGTGCGCTTGTTTGCACTTAGCTAAGCATTGCTAAGCATCGCGAAAACCCATGCAAACCCACTTACAACTGCTTAAAAGTACTTTAGTCACTCTGTATGTGAGGGACCTTGTTCTGCTCAGCAGAAAAATAAAACACCTCTGTCAGTCTCGAACCTCAAACCTTGTACACACTACACTGCATGAAGTACCACTAAGCCATGCTAAATATATGACAAATTGGTGCTGAAATAAATATATCATACATCAGAGTGAGTGAATGTAAAGAAAAAATAGGAATGCCATAACACACAACTTGTTCTGTGGATCTTTATCAGCAGTTGTTGTGGAATTGCATTACATGACTGTGATAAGAAAAGCAGCCATTCTAACAGGAAATGTTACAGCAGCACTTTACAACCCCCACACAGTATCATAGCAGGACAAACACTGGCATATCTGATTAGAGCAGAGACCATACCTTCCAACTGTGCCTAATTTTCAGGGATGTTCCTGATTTTGAAACAAAGTTTAGCTGTGTCCCTCTGAATCCCTCTGAAAAGTACTGACGTTGGCCAGAAAGGTGGTGAATTACACTTAATGAATAATGACAATAAGTAAGAGTTAGACACTGTTTGTACTTCAGAAAAGGTGTATTAATCTATATGCTCTGGTTCTCTCAAAAGTCTCAACTTAATGGCACTAATATTTTAAAGGTGTACCTCACGTTTACCTACTTTTTCCTGAATCTGTTCAAATATGTACCTGAGTGTTTGAGAGGCCTGGCAGAGGCAGAAACATGCAGGCATATCAGCTTTTCTGCTGTTACACACTGTGCAAATAGCTTTGGAATGAGTTCCAGAAGCATACCCTTATGTAGGAGTACAACACTGAAATACAAAAGGATGTGGCCATGTACTGGTAGCAACCAACTGTAACAATGCCACTGTTCCAGTGCTGAAAAGACTGGTGTGGTGCACAGACAAAGAAAAACAGGCTAACCTCTGGCTGCCATGTGGATAGGTCCACAGTTGGGAGCTACGCAGACAGACCACTTGCCTTGATAAACTAACAGGTACACAGCAACCCTTTAAGTCCAGCAAGATAAAATTCACACAATAATACATAATGCTTTCTGTACTTCTGCACCCCTACCCAAATGTAGAATATACCTGTGTGTTCAGGGTCTACCAAGGATGTAGGTAGGCATACTCAGTACTGAAATTTGTCTAGTTTTCTTGAGCAGCCTGTGCTAATGTGAACACTAAAAAAGCACAAACTGTTCAGAAGTGAGTAAATTAATATTCACAGTATAGCAGTTCACAAACAATTCATGTGCCAAAGGAATACATCTCAATAACTAGTTTTGTATGGCAGTTAATTGTACAATTAGAAAAAAAGTACATACTCCCATGTATCTTGGGTTAGCATTTTGAGGGGTGAGTACAATTCTACACTGACAAGTGTGTACTGGAAGCAGCAACATTAAGGTCTGAGTACATTTCAATCACTGGCTACACCCCTGGCTACAGATATAAGAACTATACCAACCTTCTGCCTTAAACAATTATGTCCACAGCAAACAAGCATGATCCCCATCTTGGAAAGCTGAAAGGGTCACACCTACCTGATTTAGCAATGTATAGCATTGGGTTGCTATGACAGTGATTACTGCAATTATCGCACAGCAGGCTGCATGCAATTAGCAAATGGTGGCCACCAATTGGTGCAGAGGTCATCACATGCACATGTGCAAATACCTCTAAAAGCAGGCTGTAATTGCTGCCAACAAACTCAATCACTCTATTGCCAAGACTGACAGAGAGAGAGAGAGAGAGACAGTGAAAAGCAAAAGGAAAAAGAAAAATAAATAATACCAACTCCTACAAAGGAAAGGTATGTAACAGATATGCATTTACTGGCATGTAGTAGATGTTTTTGAAGAGTACTCTACATAATGTGAACCATTCATATGTGGCAGCAGTACGTATCTATGCACAGATGTCCTGCTTAACTATTGCCATGGACAGTTCAGTGTGTACCTGTGGGCAGTGGGACATAACTGTGAAATGTGTAGCTCAGCATTAAATGTCAAACATCTGATCCATGTTATCTGTGTTCTGTACAGCAGTGTGGCCAGTGGCTGTTTGGGGGCAAACATTTATATAAACATGGGTGTGACAGAGTAATACATGCATGATAGCCATATTAAAGTGTAGCTTAGCATTGGCAACTGCTGTACCAGGCTAGCATGCTAATCTAGCATTTGGAGCTATATATACCCCCTCTAATGTTACTGTGTGTTCACATGTGACGCCTGTTCATGTTACAGCAAGGCCCAACAGTTCAGATGTGAGGTCCAGGGACATACAACATTGTGGACCTTGTGTGTGTATGGCACACACATACGGAGAGATATATATGTGTCATATATATTAACATTTGTATATGTGCATAGAGCAATGGACATATTGCAACTGTTTGTGAAGGGTGGACATATATATAAGTTGGTGAAGGTTGCTATGTGCATATTTGTATGTAGGTTTTAGTGTGTGACAAACAAGGCAGCATACAGTGCTGGTATATGACATGTGGTGGTTAAACACTGTGGGTGTTTTGTTCAGTTTGCAATGTTGCAGCCAGTGAGGCCTGCTAAAGCTACCTGGGCTGTGAACACTTTCAATGCAATTTCTCACAAGACTGTGCAATATTATTGCATTGCTGTATACCTCACATCCTTTGTATAATTGATATTCCCACCATGAAAGGTGGACTGTATATGTGCCTATATGTATATGTATATGTACACCAATGGATGTGTATATGTATGTGTGTATATATATATATATATATATATATATATATATATATATATACACACACACACACACACACACACACACACACACACACACACACACACACACACACACACACACACACACAGAGTCATATATACTCATACACACCCGCATCTACTTGTTGCAATTGATTCTATGTAAAGTTGACTGAGTGTGATGGTCAATGTGTTGGTGAATATGTCAAAGATGTGTATTTGTGGGTTAGCTTAGTGGGAAACTGTTTCTGTCATGGTATTATGGGTCCTTGCTTTGATCCCAGCAAAAGCTGTGTATGCTGTTGCTAGGCAGATAAAGAACTATGGCATACAGTCTGATGTAGTCCCCTGGTGTTAACTAGGGTGTGTCATTGGAGGCTAAAGCACTACATGTATGCTTATTGATTGGTACTGATGTTGAACCCATATCCTGTATGTACTGTAGTACTACTTGAAGCTCTGGGCCTAAACAGCAAAGTATGGTGTATGTCCACATTGCTTGGTACCACTGTTTTTTGTGGTCCCTGTAGTCATCACAGATTACATTCCTCAAGCTTAAGGTTTTGTAAGTACTGACACACAGTACTGCATGGTACACACGTAAAACATATCTGAGTTGCCATACCTTTGTGTCCTGCAATTATGTCTGATGTGTGTGGGTATGCCTGTAACATGTCCTCTGTCATATGTGTGTTACAATATATAACTGCGTATATAGCAACATTTATAGTTTACTGCAGCAGTATGCCACCTATATTCACAATTGTGCTCATATTTTGGCCACAGGTTTGCCATCAACAAGTTGTGTGGTATAATGGTAATACTGTAACTGGACCTTACAAACATTGCGATGGATGACGTATTTCTTTATGCATTGGCTTGATCTATATCTGCTGTGGCTAGGTGTGTATTGTGTTGCAAACAGTGTGCCAAGTACTCTTGTATAGTCTTATATAGTAATTTTATTTTGTTGCTGTGCAGAACATGGTTCATTATATAGAGCATGCCAGGCACTTTCCAGCAGTTGTGGGGTGAGCACTAAGTGGTAGTGAAAGTGTTTAATCTCAGTCAGCTAATAGGTTACTATATATGGCAGTTCAGTGATATCTGTACTGTACAATGTTAAATGTGCCACATGACTTGCTCATACATATCTTTTCTTTATGTCTTCCAGGGATCATGGCACACCGTAGAAATCCTAGCTACAGTAGTGCTGAAGATGAGATTCTTACAGGCTGTATGATTCAGCACTACAGCCTACTATTCTCCAGAACAAGCCAAGACCAGCAGGAGTGTACTGCAATGTGGCAATATGTTGTGCGGAGGCTAAATGAGGTAGGTCTGCATAACCGGACATATGAGCAGGTACGCCACCACTGCAGTGATCTACTTAGACATGTCCGTCAGCGTGCTTCTGATGCATGGAGACAACAGCTTGCAACAGGTGGTGGGGTTAACATACATCCCCCCCTCACCAGAGTGGAGGAGCTGCTCCTGAGCCTGGTGGCACCTGCCCAACAACAACAGCAGCAGACATTTACCATGATGGAGGTTCGAGCCACCCAGCAAGAACACATGAAGCATGCAGGTAACATGGCATATCTGTAGACTACTGTTGGTAGATCACACATATGTGAGAGGTGTACTGTGTAGTTAGAAGATGTGGAGCCTGTTGCTGTGCAATACTGATCATTTGGAACATAATCTGTAGGCCTGTGACTGTAAACTGTTGTTTTACTGTAAGATTGCAAACCCACAGTAGCTATGCCACAGTTGTTGCCACTGACAAACTGTCTCATATCTATGTAGATCCCTCTGGTGTGACAGCAAGGCAGCGGACAGATGCTGTTGAGTGTGTTATGCATGTATTATTGCAAATAAAAGTGCATGTCATAGTTAAGGTGTAGGCCATGTACACATGTAACACACCTACCCATAATGCATGCTGTGCATGTTTGCTGTGAGACCACGCACATCTCACTAATGTGATCAGCTGCCTCAAACACATGCAATACACAGACCATCTCAAACAAATGTGGCTACACTGTAGTGACCATTGGACAGGCAGAGTCGATACACAACATGCACATAACATACACAATTAAGTCTTACACAGAACATGTTAACATGCTACACATGAAGGATTCACAAACCCTCTGTAAAGTCACACTCTAGTATCCCAAATGTCATCCACACAGCACACATATTATATCTGAGGGGTAGAGGCTTATCATGGGGCAGTGAAACACTCTGCAGCACACAACACATTTATGTTAGGGAAAGCTCCTTATTGGCCTCCTTACAAACCCATGTAACAACTGGTTGTGAAATGGTGAATGTAACCATGGTAGTGCAGTTCTGGTACAGCATGATGGGTTCTGGTTTGGGACACATTTGTAGCCTTGAGTGACCACATGATGCTTCATGATGATGGCTTATGGTACTACACCCCATCCAGTTATTGTAACCACAGTACTACACATAGCTTTCATTGCTATACACCTCAATGTTGTGTGTGAGCAAACATATGTATCTCTAAACAATATGCATACAAATCACCATTTGCACAACTGACACATATATGTCTTGTGATGCTATTGAGTGGATAGGTTATATGACACACATTGGGTATGTGTGATGTTTAAATTTGCAGTTGTGCTTTAGCATGCCATGTCATGGATGACACTGACATGTCCACAATATGATCTACACTCACCATAACTATTGTACATTGGGTATGTGGACCATGGTATTCCATCGGTTATACATGCACCACTGATTTTGTGTGTATACACAGCATGCATGAGCTAAAACTGTGTCCAAAATTATTTGCTAAAGACACAGAGACTCTAATCAGAATTGGATATCTATGTGACACACAGATACACATCCAGCCATGGTATGTAGACCTGTGAGTGATGGTGCACAGTGCATTACAGAGTTTTGAATACTTGCACAGCAATGTTGTGCCCATGTATGCATTGCGTTCCAGGGGGAGGCCAATCACTGAACAAGAAAACATATGCATCAAATCCATGTATACTGTTAGTAACAACAACTGTCTACACTTGCACTGCATGCTGTTGAGCAACACATGTCCTGCATACTGACATGTGTGATATGACTGTTTTGCTTGTGATACTGTACCCCGCCATCAACTGCTATTGAGTATGTTCTGAGATTGCTGGTGGTGTGTGTGTGTGTGTGTGTGTGTGTGTGTGTGTGTGTGTGTGTGTGTGTGTGTGTGTGTGTGTCTGTATGTGTCTGTCTACTTTAGTGAGGAGTGTATCTGTGTGTGTGCATGTGTGCATGTGTGCATGTGCATGTACATGTGTTCATGTGTGCATGTGCATGTGTGCATGTGCATGTGTGTGTGCATGTGCATGTGTGCATGTGGTCTGACATGTACAGGTCTTAAAGTGTGTTTCCTGTTTTCCTCTCACAGGTGCTGAGGTGGGGCTGGTTCAGTGCAGCAGGGAACCTGATGTCACTGACACAGATAGTGATAATGAGGATAGGTGTGTTGAGGCACAGGCAGGTTTGTCAGGGTCTGTTGTTAGGCCACCAATTGACAGTACACAAGTCTCCACCCCATTCATGCACACAGTCATACTGCCTGTACATCCATCCTCACCAATGCCCTTAGCAGAAGGACAGTGTACAGTCAGCACTGGCCAGAACAGTGTGGTATCTATGGCACATGCATCAGAACACAGCAGCCATAGCCAGATGTCTGGAATGATACCACATAGGCAGATGCCCAGGGGTTCTTGTCAGAGCACTGCTGGTCATCATGCCCCTGGAAGACGTGCCACAACTCTTACAACCACATGCATGTTTCAGGCTGTCATGGAGGCACAGGCACGTATGGAGCGGTACACCAGACAGGGACTAAGGGCATAGAGGGCTCATAACACCACTGTAAATGACAGTATCCGTGACCTAGCAGGTGCCATACATAATTACACTGAGGTCAATGATAGACGTTGGGGTGAGACATTAGATGTCCTCCACAATGTCATGTCCATGTGTCAGGACAGTGTGGGATGGTTGAGATGTCAACGTGGATGTATGCCAGCAACATCATCAGCTGGCAGTCACCGTGGACATCCATCAAGTCATACCTGCTCCCGTAGTGCCAGTACCAGCCCCAGCAATGTTGGAGGGGCTGTCCATAGACCGTCCTAGAAGACCACGTGCATGTGGCTCTGGCCAGTTCCAGCAGGGACCTGGATCCAGTGGACATATGTCAACCTCTGAGGATAGTACCCAGTCTGGATTAATACCTGATACTGTCTGTAGCACCCCTGCCAGGCACAGGTCCCATATCCATGGCCAGAGACGGTGATCTGTAAAGCCTGCCAGGTACAGTCTGTAGCTGTCCCACAAATCCCCATACATGGCAGCCACATGGTGGAACTGTGTGCATGCAGACACACACACATAAACCAGACACCTAGGGCAAACACATACCTGCACACATTACATCCACATTGGCCCATAACAGTACTCTTGGCCCTCACACACACTCTCACACACATATGTCAATTGTATGGCTCAATGTAGGCCTCTGGCAAGCCAACAACACACCCTGTGCATATGATGAAACCTGTGCCACCTCCTGTCATCTGTAACATTGATGCAGGAACAGGCTAACATGGTGCTAATGCACAGGGTGACTTTATTACAGTATAGCAATGTTTTAATGTGTAGCATGTTGTCAGCAGTAAAGTGTAATGATATCCTTGAAGGTGTAGCTGAGAAAGCATGATGCATTAAAGCTATAATTATCAATGTAGTATTGTTTACACCAATTGTGTATTGTCTGCCCATGTGCCACTTGGCTGATTGTGTAACTTTGTCAGGATGTGTTATAGAGTGGACAGTAAGTGTGGGATATGTGCAGCACAGATTTGCAGGTGTACATTTGTGAACATGGTTGAGGTGCACTGTTTGCATGTATGTGCATATTGGACAACATGGGCAGGGTGACATGCCCTGTATTAGACAGTGTTAACACTCCATAGTTTCTATTGGTGGCCAGTATGCATTGTACTACACACATTTTGGAACGTGAGTACACGTGTGTGTATGACACAGTTTGACACTGTGCTGTGGGTGATACTGTTGTTACTATCTGTCATTGGTTTACATTCTGGTAGTATACATAACCTCAACAGCCAGTCCATAAACAATTGTTAGATGATGGCTTGACAACTGACACACAGATGTAGGACACCCAGTAATATTTGAAGCCTTCAAGTACTATTCTATGCCAGTAACAAGTGGTATTCACCTGCACTCAGTCCTGGGACCACTCCTGTTTGGCATATAGCTTTCTTAGGTACAAGCAAACACAGTAGGTATATGTCTGGCCACATTTGGCAATGCATACTGTGGGCTATAATGCATTCTCCAGATGACACACACCTCCTCCAAAATGGTATTATACAGACAGATACCTGGTGTCAAACCCATGCTGTAAAGCTATAAGCCAAATAAAGCATAGTCATCCACTTTTACAAAACATAGTATCCCCAGAGTACAACATAGGTAGTAGCCCCCAAAATGTGGAACAGGTACCGATGTATACATAGAGCCATGTGTTAAGTCATCTCTCCTTTGATAATCACATTTCCAAAGGGTTTTGGAAATCCCTCCGTGGATCACATAAGCAATAAGGGGTCTGCATTCATATCCACAAAGGTTGTTGCACACCTATAATAAATAGTCATATTTGACAGACTTTGCTGCTTTTGAACAGGTTTCAAATATACCTCAGGCATAAACCCTCACTCACACTATTCAACTGAAACCGTAATGAGTGTATGTGAAACGGATGATGTAGGCCAGGGATCACTGCAGTGGCTAGGCTTGTCACAAGCATACAGATGTGACCCAAGGTCTGGAAAGCGGCAGCACACTCTGGCAAAGATAACAAATGTGTTCATGGAGAAAGCAGGGTTCTCACCTATGAAATAATTGAGGTCACATGTATGTATATGTATTTGCCACACATCTACCTGACATGTGTAATGTACATACTGTTGTCATTGTGATATCATACAGTAGTAAAAGCAAAACCCATGACACATTGACCAACAGTGTCACACACACAGTCACCAAGTGCAGGATTCAAATCCCTACCTAACTACTTTATGATATTACAGCAGTACACATTTACATGATATGCTATACACATTACTGGGAGTTTTCCTTTCCACAGGTATATTTGTAGGATGGTGACATCATCAGACTTGACAAAGATGAATATACCACTTTTAAGGTGTTTCAGTGGTCTTCAATAAGGCTACTCCTCTCCAAGGAGACACACACTCTCATACAGTTGGCAAGTGCAGGATTCAAACCCCTACCTAACTACTTTATGATACTAGTGCAGTATGTATTTACACAACGCACTATATACTTTACTGAGAGGACTCCTTTCCCCAGATATATTTGTAGGATGGTGACATCATCAGACTTGACAACGTGGGTTACATTAGGTGACATTAGGTGGGCTACACAGAAGGAATTTCTAAACACTTTGGCAATGTAATAATCAAAGGAGAGTTTACTATCTACCTGGGTCCCCAGGTACATAATTACATTCTCCGTACATACTGGATTACCACCTATGTGGTAATTTGTGGGCACTTTGTTTTATCCAAAGGTGATGACTATGCATTTTTTGGCATTCTGCTTGAGGGCATTGTTTTGACACCAGGTATCTGTCTCTGTAAGACCCTTCTGGAGGATGTCTGCGTCAGCTGTAGAGTTGATTATGGACCACAGTTAGCAGTCATCTGCAAAACTGGTCAGCCATACTCCTCCCATGCTTGCTGTACCTCTGAGCAGTATCTACTGAACAGGTGGGGTCCCAGGACCAAGACCTGTGGGATGCCACTTGTGAGTGGTTTAGAGTCGGACATGGCACCCACAACTCTGACCATGTGTGTTTGATCTGTGAGCCAGTTGGCCACCCATCCTGTGACATAAGGGTTAATGTTCAAGCTGGTAAGCTTGTCCATGATGCCAGAGTGGGGGATGGTGTCAAAGGCCTTAAGTGAGGTCCAGGTGCACTGTGTGGACTACTGTCACCTCCATCTATGTCCTTGGTAACTGTTTCAAAGAAATCAACTAGGTTTAGGAGGCAGTATCTGCCTTTAACAAAGCCAAATTGGGTAAAGTCCAGTGTCTGGAGGTTCCCAATGTCTCTGTTTATGGGTTCCATGATAATTTGCTCCATAGCTTTGCAGACCAGGCTGAGTAGGCCTATATGGCAATAGTTTCCAGGTTCTGTTGTGGCACCACCTTTGTGGAGCTGGATGACTGTTGCTGTATGCCATTCTTTGGGTACATAGCCTGTGGTAAGGTTGAGTCTGGACAGTGAATGTAGGTGAGGGTGTAGTTCCTTTTGGGGCTGGTGTAAGATGCAGCCTGGGACACCATCCAGTCCCATTGATGCTGTGTTCTTAGTTTTGGAGAAGGCTGTTTTTACCTGCATGTCCATGAAGTCTAGGGCTCTGCATTCTTCTGGGATGGACACAGGCCCTTTTGGGGGTGGGGGGGTGAAGTTTGCACTGAACTTGCCCACCAGGATGTGGGCAATGTCAGTTGATTCAGTGTGTTTTTTGCCATTTTGCAGTAGCTGACAGCATATTTGAGAGTTGCCACCTAAATGTTTTGTATAGCTAACGAAGGTTGCGTGGTTGTTATTCTTAGCTTCCTTGGCAATTTGTCTTTAGAAACTGGCCTTGGATTATTTTATGAGTGATCATTGTTTCTTCCTAATAATGATCAGTGATGCCTTTCCTTTTGTGAAGTTTGCTCTATCATGTGTTAGTTTCCTCCTTCTGTTGTATAGCTTATTTATGGGCAACGACCACCAGATTGGTTTCTTCTTTTTGGAGGAGTGCATCTTGGTTTTATTTGGGATGTCTCGATCCATGCATCCCTGTAGATGCTCATAGAATGCACTTGTAAATGATTCTGCAGATTGTATAGCATTATCCTATAGCAAGGGGGCTTTGCAACTTTCCACTTTGGTCTTGAGAAGTGTGCAGCTTGCTTTTGAAAATTTCTTCACAGTGGTTTCCTTGACTGAGGGAGGGGGGGTGGGATGTGGATGTCCAGTGTGATTACTTTATGGTCTGATATTACCAGTGAGGGGTTTATCTCTGGTAATGGAAGACTGGTACCCCATGTTGGTGATGATCAGTTCCAGTATGTTGTCACCTCTAGTGGGCATGGTGACCAGCTGTTCCAGGGTGTTTGAGTTTTTAAACTCTAGGAAGCATTGGGCAAATGACGTTGTATACGAATAATTCTCCCAGTCAATGTTTGGGTAGTTGTAATCTCCTCATATAATGGTGTTTAATAGGACCTTTATATTTTCCACCATTCTCAGGAATACTGAGTGAGGTTCCTGAGACAAGGTAGGTGATCTGTAGCAGGCTACAATCTGATAAGCAGCTTTGCCCAATGTTAGTTTCACTTGCATGGTTTCCAAGGCCTCATGCTGTGCCACTTACCTGAAGGTGTGGGTATCCATAAGGTAAATGGATACACCCCTTCCTTTTGTCTTTCACTCTATGTTTTGGGGCGGAAGATCAGAGGGATTGTGAGTGTTTTACATGGAGCATGTCCAACAGCTCTGTGTTTGACATAGCTTTGTATGTTAGGCAGAGATCACCTCTGAGTAGGTGATATGCGAGAGAGTGCAGCTGGAGCATTTTGAGACGGTCTGTGTATGGCATGTGTTTCAGGCCACTAATCCTCTTTGTGGGGTATTTCTGCAGGCTTTCCAGTTGTTGTATATGTCTTGTGAGGTACATAGCAAAAGGGGTGTTGTAGTTTATTATGGATCTAATGAGTGATGAGTAGAGGGAAACAATTTCTTCTTCTATTCTGCATGAGACACCATTTGTGATGAGGTGTGTGCCACATAGAAAGATTTCCTGACTACTGTGGGGATGTGATTATCACAGGTGTGTCCACTGTCCACCTGTGACCCAAGGTCTCTTATCAGACTTTCAGTGCTAAGTATACTACCGTCTATGTTGTAGTTCATGGCTACAGAGTTTTTACCAAAGGGGATAACAATGCACTTTTTGGCATTGAGCTTGAGGCCATGGCTTTGACACCAGGCATCTGTCTCAGTGAGGCCCTTTTGTAGGATGTCCACATCTTTAGTAGTTTCAATTATGGCTCTTAGTTTGCAGTCATCTGGAAACTTCATTAGCCAGAGCCCTTCCATGTTAACGTTTACTTCAGGGAAGTAGATACCAAACAGGACAGGACCCAGGACTGAACCCTGTGGTACTGCACTCGTGACTGGTCCAAAGTCGTACTTGGAGTCTCCTACTTTCACAGTGTGTGTTCTGTCAGTGAGCCAGTTGGCAACCCATCTTGTGACATAGCAATTTATACCTAGTTTAGTGGGTTTATCTATAATTCCAGAGTGGGGGATGGCGTTTGAAAGCTGTGGCAAGATCTACGTAGGCTGTGTGAACCACCTTACCTTTGTCTATGGTTCTGGTGACTGCTTCAGTGATGTCTATCAGGTTTAGGAGACATGCTCTGCCTTTTACAAACCCAACATGGTTGTGGTCCAGAGTTTGGAAATTACCAATGTCTTTTTTTATAAGTTATATGATGATACATTCCATGGCCTTGCAGAGCAGGCTCATCAGGCTAATGGGGTGCTAGTTCCTGGGGTCTGTGGTGGCTTCCCCCTTGTGTAGTGGGATAACTGTTGCTGTGCACCATTCTACAGGCACAAAAACCTGAGCTGAGGCTATGACTGAACATGGTACATAGGTGTGGTGCCTGTTCATTCTGTAGTTTGTGTAGATCACAGCCTGGGATGTTATCTGGTCCCATGGATGCTGTGTTCCTGGCTTTGGAGAATGTTTTTTACCTGTGCAGCCATGATGACAGCAACTTTGCAGTCTTCCATTATAGAGATGTGCTCTTTCATGGGTGAGTGAGAGGGAGGTAAAGTTAGCACTGATCCTATCTGCCAGGATGTTGGCAATATCAGTTGGGTCTGTATATTTTGTGCCATTGTGCTGTAACTCAGAGCAGATCTGAGTGTTGCCATTGAGATTCTTGACATAGATATAGAATGCTTTGTGGCTGTCTTTAGAATCAGTGTCAATTTTGTTTTCATAACTAGATTTGGAGGATTTTATCAGGGATCACAGCTTCTTACTGATGTTGACCATGGACCTCTTCACTCATGGGATTTTACCCTCTTTTGCAAAGGTTTCTTCCTTCTGTTGTGCAGTTTGTTTATGGCAGGGGAACACCAGATTGGCTTCATTTTCTTGGAGGATAACGTATTGGTTCTGTTTGGGATAGCACGATGCATGCAGTCATGTAAGTGTTTATAAAGTGCAATTGTGAAGGATTCAGTAGTCGTAACTGTATTGTCCATCTGCATGGGTGTCCTGCAGTTCAGCACTTCTGTCTTAAGAAGCATGAAGTTGGCTTTGGAGACATTTTAACATGATTTCCTTAATGGGGGTGTGGGCCCAGAATGTGGATATGTAGGGTAATTAGCTTATGGTCAGATGGGACCAATGAGATGCTGACTTCATATGTGGAACACCGGTCACGTAGGAAAAACCAAACCCTGTAACCAACACAAATAACCACAAAGTGAGCTAAATGCTACTCATTGCCAGAAGTCTCAGCCTCCAGATGCACACATTCGAGGAACTTCTCATTATGAAGAATATTGTTATCTGTGCAGTAACATAAACCTAGTTCAAGGCTCCAGACAGCACACCAGCACTACCAGGATAATACTCATTCCATATCTTCCAGCATCAGAACATGAATCATAGCACATAGGGTGAGGATGTATCCATATTCATCAAGGATACCTACACCTCTGTCTACATGCTCTCTACAGGATATGTACACATAGAATGTTGCACAGCAACATTCTTCACACTTCACAGGAGTGGGGCCACAAAAACCCCTCGGCATTCATGCTTTATGAGCTTGACGAGTGTGTTCTGCAAGGCAATGGAGCCAATCATAATGGAAGTCAACAATACAGAGATTGGAAACCTTCACACAGTTGAGCACACCCGGTTTGGCTTTGTCAAATGCAGAACACGCCTCCCGAACTGGGAGGATTTCTTTGATAGTTACCCAGGCTACAGATGATTGAAATGACCTCAACACAGCCTACCTATACCTTGCTAAGGCCTTTGACACCATTCCCCAGTCAGGTATCATAGATGAACTCACCAACCTGGCCATGAATCCATACATCACAAGATGGATTGCAAACTGGCTCACAGATAGATCTACACATTAAGAGTTGCTGGCTACATGTCAGACTCTAAACTGGTAAAAACTGGTGTCCCCCAGGGTTCAGTCATGGGGTCCCTCCTGTTTGGTATAGACTTGTCAAATCTACATCCCAACACAGGAGGGTTGTGGTTGACTAAGTTGCTGGGAACTGTAAAGTGTTTGCCATAATAGATTCCCTGGAAGACAGACATATTCTCCAGAAGGGACTCTATGAGACAGATGTGTGGTGTCAGAATCATGGCCTCAACCTCACTGTGGAGGAATGCATAGTGATCCTCTTTGTTGAAAACAAAATACCCACAAACTACCACATAGGTGTTACCCCCTTAAAATGACAAGGTGATAAGGGATCTGGGGACACAAGTAGATAGTCATCTTTCCTTTGACAACCATGTTGTCAAACTGATTGGGAGATCCTATGTGGCCCACCTAATCAACAAAGGGTTTGCATCAGGATCCAAAGAGGTAGTGTTGGCACTCTACTCTTATGTCATCAGACCCAAAATGAGTACAGTGCGCCATTTTGGATGTACTTGACTTAGCATATCCAGCAGCTGTAGAGACCACATAGGTACCTCACCAAGAGATTACTGGCCTCATACAGTTGTGTTATGCAACACAACTGGTAAAACTAAATCTGTTCTTCATTGCGTATCACCTACTCAGAGGCACACTCTGCCTAACATACAGAGCCATGTCCAACACATAACTGTTGAACATGCTCCATCTACAGATAACAACATTGAGTCACCCTACATATTCCAGGGATATGAACCTCATCACAATGATGAATACAACATGCTGGTGGGATAGAGTACCATCCCAGACACTTGCCTTACTGTGGAACAGAGTCCCGATGTACATCAGACAGAACCCCTCGCTGACACTCTTCAATTGGAACCTTGATGAGTGGATGGGAAACAGACAATTCATGCCAGGCAAACCATCAGCAGCCCAACTAGAAAGGGGCTTAGGGTACTAACTATTAGAACTAGGTCTTGGGAGACTACCCAATGGAGTAGTGAAAGCTGCACAACTTGCGTATGCTGATATATGCCTTCGTGGAGATAGTCTACTACATACCTATGAACCTATGTGACAGGTACATGTCTAAAGATAGTAGATGTGTACTTCATTGTACAGTCATGTTGTACAGCAGGCACATGCACCACATACACTGTAATGCTTACAGATACTGGTGGCTATTATGTACAGTGGGTGAGATGTGCACCTCATGTCTTTTGTGCCATTGGAATGTGTGCTGGGTGGGACAGTCCTGGATGGCTCCCTGTCATGGTCACCCTCTTACACACATCTCTGCCCATCCATCTTTGGCTTATTATACTGTGTTCCCCCTACATATATAGGTACATAGGTAGGTAATAGGCTATCTGCCTGAAGGCATATATTAGTATGGCCAGAGTGTGCAGCTATCACCACCCATGGAGTTAGTTCCCTAGGCCTCTGTGTAGTAGGGCTGATGAAGTGACCCATGGTGTGACAGTTCAGTTTCACATACACTCATCAAGGCTCCTCTGGAAGAGTGTCAGTGAGCGACTCAGCTTAATGTCTGTTGGGAGCCTGTTCCAAAGCAAGGGAAGTCTGTGAGTTAGTAATGTATCCCTCCAACATGTTCTATTTAATGTTGTGATGATGATATCCCTAGAGCATGTGGTACAGTGAGCTTGGGTTTACTTCAGATAGCGCATGCACATCAGTTCTGCATTGGACATGGACCTGTCTGTTGGGCAGAGATCTCCTGAGTAGACAGTATGCAACAGAGTACAGATTGAGTTAAATTCAGTCTTGTTGCATGGGGCAACTATTTGAGGCCAGTAATCCTCTTGTTGAGGTACTTCAGTAGTCGTTCCAGCTGTTGAAGTTGCCTAGTCATATTCATCACAAGTGTGTCGTGGTACTCTCTGACGGGTCTGATGACTGATGAGTAGAGGGAGCCTCCTTTGACCTACATGCAAAGACCTTGACAGTTTGTGGGAACACACAGCATGATTTCCTAACCACTTTGTGAATGTGTTTCTGGAAGTAGAGATGACTATCCACAAGTGTCCATAGATCCCTTATTATCACCTCCATATTTAGGGTGTTGGCACCTATGTGGTATTTGTATGACTGTAGCTCGAGGCCATAATTTTGACACCACATCTGTCTGACTGAGACCCTTTTTAAAGATGTCTCTGTTGTCCCAAACATCGATTATGACAACTTTTTTGCAGTCATCCACAAACTTTGCTAAACATAGCCCTCGTGTGTTTGACTGTATTTCTGAAAAGTATACACCAGACAGGAGGGGTCCCAGGACTGAGCCATGGGGGACAGCAGTTGTTACCAGCTTGAACAGGAGACCACAATTCTTACCTTGTGGGTCTATCCGTGCCCCAGTTGTCAATCTATCAGATGACATACATATTTATGCATAGGTTGTTGATTTTGTGGATACGACATGTGTCTGCGATGTTGGAAAAGGGCTTTTCAAGGTCTATGTGGAACGTGTGTAGCTCATTTCATTGATGTATGTCCTGGGTGACTGCCTTGAAAGCAGTCTAGCAAGTTTGGGAACCATGATCTGCCCCTGACCAAACCAAAATGGGTAGGGTTGGGTGTTTGTAGGCTCCCAATAGTTCAGTTTATGAGTTCCATCATGATGGACTCCATGGCCTTGCAGATCAGGCTTAATAGGCTTATAAGACAATAGTTCCCATGGTCTGTTGTGCACCAACACTTGTGGAATATGCCAAATGTTGCTGTAACCCATTCAACAGTTTCATATCCTGTATAGAGGGTGAGTCTCAACAGACTGTTTAGATGCAGGGTCTGTTTGTTTTGGAGTTCACATATGACACAGCTAGGGAAACCATGACATCCCATAGACGCTGTGTTTTTAGGTTTGGAAAGAGCTGTTTAACCATTGTATATGTGATTTCTGGGTTTTCACAATCTCCAGGTATGATAATGGGCCCTTTTGTCAGTGGGGGGGGGGTAAATATGTATGAACCTGTCTGACAAGATGTTGGCAATGTCAGTCATGTACATGCATTCATTTACAGTTTGCACTGACTAAGAACATATATGTGTTTACATTGATATTTATGACATAGCGAAAGAAAGCTTCATGGTTCTCTATGGACTCTTTGACAATATTTTTGCCAAAACATGGATTGGATAATATTAGGAGTGCTCATTGTTTATTGATGATACTGATCGGAGATTTATTGATCTTCTTTGAATTTTCACTTTTTTTGAACAACTTAAGTACTTGTAGTACATAGTTTGATTATGACAGGAGTCCAATATATTGTATGGGTCTGTTTTCATATAACTGTGTGCACAAGGCAGGACTGGTGAACAGTGACAAGTTTCTGGGGTAAGAACTGTAACTGCCAGATATGTGGGGCCCACTGCTGTACTCAGACATGGCCTAAGTGTGTGAGCATGCCCAGTATTACCTTTCAGTATGTTGCTGACTGAAATTTGCTAAATTTGTGTAAGTGTGTGAGCATGCCCAGTATGGACATATATACTATATGTGTGTGAAAAATCAAGTTGTTTTTTACTTCAGGGCTCACCTTTGTGTTGTACATCGACAGTAAGCACGCTGTGCCTGCAGGGCTTCCATGAGTCACTTTGCATAGACTTATCAACATTTCTATATACAGGGGGGACAGCTATTATTTGTACATTTCTACCCGGGGGGGCACACCTGATTGTTACTCTGGGTGTACATAGGATGAGGGGTTCACCTGACACTTATACACATTTGCTAGGCCTGCACTGCTATGTCAGGTACTCCATTTCAGTCTGCACTGTTGACTATTGTACTGGCTTGAGGCATACTACTGTACTACAGATCTTAGCTTCCAATTTCATGTATATTAGTTTCTGACTTCATAGCCTACCCAACCCACATCACACTGCCTGGCCTGCTGTTATCTGTCTGCATAGGCCTGGGGGAAGTTACTCCTATGCCTCTTCAGAGGGCATAATACAGCATTTGTTTGTATTTGTGTTAGTCTACAATTGTCCTGCTGTGTCTGTGCCAGTGAAATGTTGTCATGGCTTAGTGGTTCAGTACTGTGACTATAGTGGACAGTATCCTGAGTTCGAGCCCTGTCACTAATTTTTATTTTCCTGCTGGGCAGACCTGACTGGTTAAGGAACAGTATAGCAGGTGTAAGCATGTTTACCCGACTTTGCTCGTCTTTGCCTGACTTAGCCCAACATTGCCCAACATTGCCCAACATTGCCCAACGTTGCCCAACGTTGCCCAACATTGCTCAATGTTGCCCGACGTTGTGCTAGCTTGCGCAGCATGCAGCTCCATGCAATTGTGCTTAAATATGCTAAATAGTGGTAAAATGTGCTTAGCACTGCTTTATATTGCTTAAAATAGGGCAATCATGCCTCAGGTGGTGCTGCAGGGCTGCCTATGTTGGATGCACATAGTACACTCCCTATACATGATTGAAAACAGGTAGTGTCAAGTTAGGCATTCCTTTTATTTTATGTGCGAATCAGAGAGAGGTGTCATTTCCAGGGTTCCTACTGAGTCAGTGTATGTGCTATGCATTGCCTCTTTGCCAAGGCCATGGCATACTGGGCACGCCTCCTTCTGCCTACTGGGGTAGGCTCAGGTTGTTCCTCCTCCGAGTCATGTTGTGCCTGTGCAGGCCTTGACAATGGTGGGGGGCTGTTTGGCCCTGCTCCATGCTGTTCCTGCTGCAGCTGTTTTCACAGGATCATATTATGTAGCATGGCACATACCATGACAATTTAGGTACATGTAGTTGGTGAGTACTGCAAGGCTCCACCAGATGTGTCCAGACACCGGAACTGTGACTTGAGCATCCAAAATACATGCTCAATAATGTTTCTTGTTTGTGAGTGTGTCTCATTATGGAGTTCTTGTTCGGGTGTGTGTGCATTTCTGATGGGTGTCATCAGCCAAGGCTCCAGTGTGTATCCAGCATCCCCCACTAGGTGACCATCAGGGATGTCCCCACTGGCAAATCTCTGGTACAGCTGCATCAGATGCCAGATGTGGGAATCATGATAACTTCCAGGGCAGCCAGCACACACATTCATTATTATGCCGTGAGCATCGCACATGACCTGACAGTTGATGGAGGTGAAGCCCTTGTGGTTGATGTAGACCCTACCCCGCTCACCAGGTGGTGCTTTGATGTGTATGTGTGTGCAGTCTATTGCACCCACTACCTCAGGATATTCTGCTATTTGGTGGAAAAGATGCATATTTCTGGCCAATGCCTCACTGGAATTGGGGAAATATACCTACTCACCGACATGTGCTGACATGGCATCCAGGAACTGGAGCAGTACCCTGGATGCTGATGCCTGTGAAACCCCCATCATATCACCAGTTGGTCTCTGGAAGAAACTGTAGCTAGTATTCGTAGGCCAACACAAGCCTTGGTATCCACTGAGATAGGTTCCCCTCTGTTGGTTCTGTGTGTGAGGCGTGGCCAGCACAGCTCAACAATTTGCTGCAGGAGGTCTCTGTCCACTCTATAGTGCTCCACTATCTCCAGCTCATGTAGCCACTGGTAGGTTACCCTGGGTCTGCACACTCTTATCCGTCTCCTCACTGTGGGTTGCTCAGCATCATTCACAACATCACCACCCTCAGCATCTTGCACATGTTGGTTTATGATAGCAATAGCAGCCCCTAACATTTTGTCTGACTTAAGCTTTTTAAGTTTTCACTCTTTGTATACTGCAGTGTTGCAGAGTTCTTGGGAAAAAACAGGGTAGACTGCTGTTTGCAGAATTTAACGTGCTGGGCTGGGCTGGGCTAGTCTACTGCCTGTGTAATTGGCTGATTCTGATATATTTCACCTGGCAGCTCTGCTAGTTCTCCTTGGTTAACTTCCTACTGTTTCTTTTCCTTCCTTTTCCCTTTCTGTTTCCACAAGGGGCAGCACCACGCAAATAAGCACACATGCGTGCACACAAGCACACACACGTGCACATGGGGTGTAAGCATGTTTGCAAGGAATTTCAGATATATTCTCAGCGTACACCTTTGGTTTCTTGTTTTCAGCTAGGACAACTGTAGACATGCCTCTTGCAATCCTAAGCAACTCAGGGCAAACACCAGCCACTTTGCTCCAATCAGCTTACAATCTTTCAGACATTCCCCCGCATGATGTCATCTATCTTCTACTATACTACTCCCCTACTCCTGCACTTACACTCTAGGGACATGGCTCACATGCCGGGGAAAATTGGGATACACTATCCTTATCGTCATTTGCATAGGATTGCCTACTAATGCTTGGTTACATCTCTCACACTGAGCTTCCCCCCCTTAGCAACCACTACTCAGTGGCCATGTTGTTTTCAGCCTGCCATTCACCTGCATGGCAGAACGAACTTTTAGTGAAAATGCCCATTTTTTGGCTATTTTTTAATTGTTTTAATTTTATTTAAAGCGCAGCAAGTTTGCGCGGCACTGTGATATGCTTAAACATTGGCGATCAGGGAAAAAAAATGGATTTTAAGGATTTACAACCTTTGCAAATGTCAATGGCCTTATATTTGGCCATTGGCATGCTTCCTCAACTAGATGCATCCTTTGTTTGGAGCTGTCATAGCTCCATTTAGCTATTTGCAGAACGGTACTCCATTACCAACGGAGTACATTTATGCAAATAACACTACTCTTACACGGACAAGTTAGTGTTTCCTGGATCACAAATTTACCTCATTTGCATAGCTTTCAGCAGCAAATGAGGTAATTTGCATACCGTAACACTGTCCGTGCAAGAGTAGCTTTAGAAGCTCCCATGCACGCCCCAGCCGGCTATTGCTGGATCGCTCGGCAGACATATTGGCTGTCTGCCATCTTACACTACTCTTAGACTCCATGCAAGCCTTTGTAAATCCAGCCCATGGTCTTTCTATATAAGTCACAAATGCAACAGTTCAAATTTATTTATTACATCTGTGACCCATGAAGGTATGACTGAGAAGTCTCATTTTCAGTACAAAAATGCTCTTGATAAATATACAATAATAATGCTATAAAGTTTACAAAGCAGACCAAGCAAAATAATTGAAAAGTTAATATTTCATAAGAATATGTAGGAAAAATGATAAAAAAAATAAAGATGTTCCATTCAGATTAAGTACTTTAGTTGACAGAGTAAGCCCATGATAATTTATTACATAATTTGTAGTCTCCATACATAGGCTATTTACAAAATTTGCAATGAAATTAAGAATTAACCATGCAGGAAGAGTTATGGGTCAACACAAACTAACTGTTAGACACATAAAAAACAGTAATAGCATAAAGTTTGCTGCTAATTGAGATGATAAATGTAGAATGAGGAAGTCCGAGAATGCTTGTAAAGAATATGTGATTTAACTAATGTCAAAGCTGCTGGTCAAAATACACTGCAGTAGCTTGTGGACAAAACATAACTGAATAAACGTTGATGATAATGGAGCTCTAACTACTTACTGTTCCTTAGAAAGGGAGAATGGTGGCTTTATAGGCAAAGTGTCAGTATAACAACTTGGATTATAATCAACATTTGTTGAGAGAATTTCACTTCTGTACAGTATACAAAAGGCAACACTGTCCAATAACATATTGTTACTTTGATGTGATTATCTTAGAAGTGAAAAAAATCATCTTTATTTATTTTTTTAGCTACCCCATGTCAGTTCAGTTGGATTTGCTTCAAAACGCATATTTTTGTCCCCCCATGAGCTGGTCCAGCACTCATGTCGCCAGTCAAATCTAGATCAACTGGATGGTAGTCACCAGGGCTTTATCTGTTTACATCATGGATATAGGTTCTAAATATTTCTTCAGACAAGTGATTTTTTTTCTCTGTCTTGTCAGTGAAATTGTAAATCCCCCCACGCACATGAAGATAGATGTTCATGTGTCTGTTTACCTAGAAATACCAACTATCTGTTTTCTTTCTCTGAGGTGCATTCCCCATTTATTATGAAACAGTTTCTAGAATATTTTAGAGCCATCTTCCTATATTGCTAGGTTTGAAAAGTAATCCCATGTGGCTATCAGTAGGCTTTCTTTTTTCTGTTTAGATCCCAATAAACATGCTCATTTCAAGTTCAGTGTATATCTAACTACACACACACACACACACACACACACACATGTGTGTGTGTGTGTGTAATCCACGATTCTTTTGGAAAACAAGAACTAAGATTAATACTTATTTTCTCAGAAAAGGTGATATTTTCTGTCATTTTAAATGCTGTCAGAAAATATGCATATTTTACCCATCCATCTACATATTTAACTGAATTAGGGAGGGTGTCACTGAGAGTGTCTCCTACATCTACTAGCTAAAATGATTTTATCTCAACTAATCTTTTATACTCTGTTTCTCCTTAGCCTTGTTACCTTCTGAGTCATGGGTAGGATACCAGACATGTCTTGAGCTTTCTGGATTACCTTTGTTTTCACATTTTGCTTGTTTAGATATGCATTTCTGAGATCTGCTGTCTGCTTTTCCTATTTACTATTATTTCATACAATTTGTCATATAAGCATAACTATTCAGATGTCTTGTCTTCAGAATTTTACAAGGGTAGATTGAACCAGTACCAAAATATTTTCATTTGATATCAAGGTCAAAATTTAGATAAGCATGGCCTTTTGAAAATAGTAAACTAAACAAATGCAAAAAAAGTAAGTAAATCGAAACTGAAAGTATAGGACTGATTTTTGTTTAGAGTAATTATATATATATATATATATATATATATATATATATATATATATATATATATATAAGCAACCAACATGTACATATATAATATTGTTGTGAATCCAGCCATAGAAAATTATATGCATTTTTATAAAGGTAAATGTGTAATTATTTTGTATCTTGATGTATAAAATGGCATAATGAAATATGTTTCTCATTAAAATTAAAGATATGTTCATTTGTTTTTGAAAATAGGAACTCAGTCTAAAATGATTTTATAAGTAATTAACTCCAGTAGAATTCCTTGAAAAGTCAATGAAAAATTGTCAGTTTTTTTGAATACACAATTATCCATATACTCAAAAGAAATATAATCAAAACAGTTTAATCTGTTTGTTCAGGTGGAAATAGCAAGTCATTGTGAAAGGTATTAAGATAAGGAATACATATTAAAGTTGTCTTGCAAGAGCTATTCAAAAGGCAGCTCTATTTCTTTTTGGTTTAATAATCTGTATATTCTGTTTCTTAGTTGTTCCCTTTTACATATCTGTTAATTTCTTAAACATTTCTTACAATCAGTCTTTTAAACACAGCTATACAAAGTTCACTTATAACTGCTAGTTTGATTTGAATTCACAAATACGTATACACAGAAAACAAAAGTAGCCCAAACACTCTAATTTGGGACAATCAGATAGAAAATGGGCAGTAGTGAAAGGGTTAAGGTAAGGAATAAATGTCAGAATTGTTTGGCAAGAGATGCTTAAAAGGCAGCTCTGTATTTCTGTTTGGTCAATAATCTTTATACACATTGCTTCCTATTATCCTCTTCCCATTATCACCTAATTTCTTTAGAATTCCTTACATCATCTTCCATAAACAGAGCTGTACATAACTCTTACCCTTTTGTCAAACACTAAACATAAAATACAAAGTCAAACAAAATGTACTGCTTCATTTCATTTCATATTTATCATCATTGTCATCATCACAATTATATGGTGGCATCCATCCAAACTCTGGGCCAACTTGGCTGCTTTTATTCCCTCTCCTAGAAATACAACCTCTGCACACAAATAATTTAAGAAGCAACAACAGTCTTCGTCTAGGTCTATTTAATATTTATAAGGCAGACCAGGAATGAACCAAGAACCAAACACAAAAAATGAATACTGAAGTAGACCCAAGGGATACTGCAAAATGACATTATTCAACCAAAACACAACTTCTTCAGAATCTATTTAAAAATTCACACACCTGGTTTAAATACATTTCCAATGAGTCACATGATAAAAAACACTCCCCTCAAATGCAGTAACTCTTTAAAAAAAACATCTAATTACAAAAAATACAAATACACACAAAAACGGCATATAACAAAATAAGCCATAAAATGGAAAATGAATAATGAAGAATAAAAACTAATAAACTCTGAGCTTTGGCCAGCTAAGACCTACATGAAATCAAATCAACTGGACATATAAGTGAATTTAAGTAAATCTTTATCTGCACTTTTTTCAAATAACAGAGCACTTAAATTGATTTATTTGTGTTGCATTGAATACTATCTAGCTGGAAGTTGTGGCTCTGTTTTTTCAATTAATGCTTGTTAGAATTCTTGAATAACCAGTGATAAGTGGGGGTAGTTTACTTCATTGTTATTCTGTTCCTGCCTTATATAAGTGGTACATTTTGGATTATTTTATGCTTAAACTCTGAGCTTTGGCCAGTTAAGACCTACATGAAATCAAATCAACTGGACGTATAAGTGAATTTAAGTAAATCTTTATCTGCACTTTTTTTCAAATAATACAGCATTTAAACTGATTTATTTGTGTTGCATTGAATACTATCTAGCTGGAAGTTATGGCTCTGTTTTTTTTTTCAGTTAATGCTTGTTAGAATTCTTAAATAGCCAGTGATAAGTAGGGGTATCTGCACTTTTTTCAAATAATACAGCATTTAAATTGATTTATTTGTGTTGCATTGAATACTATCTAGCTGGAAATTGTGGCTCTGTTTTTTCAGTTAATGCTTGTTAGAATTCTTGAATAGCTAGAGATAAGTGGGGGTATCTGCACTTTTTTTCAAATAATACAGCATTTAAATTGAGTTATTTGTGTTGCATTGAATACTATCTAGCTGGAAGTTGTGACTCTGCTTTTTCAGTTAATGCTTGTTACAATTCTTGAATAGCCAGTGATAAGTGGGGGTATCTGCAATTTTTTTCAAATAATACAGCATTTAAATTGAGTTATTTGTGTTGCATTGAATACTATCTAGCTGGAAGTTGTGGCTCTGTTTTTTCAGTTAATGCTTGTTAGAATTCCTGAATAGCCAGTGATAAGTGGGGGTAGTTCACTTCATTGTTATTTGGTTGCTGCCTTATATAAGTGGCACATTTTGGATTATTTTCTGCTAAACTCTGAGCTTTGGCCAGCTTAGACCTACATGAAATCAAATCAACTCGACGATTAGTGAATTTAAGAAAATATTTATCTGCACTTTTTTCAAATAATAGAGTATTTAAATTGATTTATTTGTGTTGCATTGAATACTATCTAGCTGGAAGTTGTGGCTCTGTTTTTTCAGTTAATGCTTGTTAGAATTCTTGAATAGCCAGTGATAAGTGGATTTAGTTTACTTCATTTTTATTCAGTTCCTGCCTTACATAAGTGGTACGTTTTGGAATATTTTCTGCTTAAACTTTGAGCTTTGGCCAGCTAAGACCTACATGAAATCAAATCAACTGGACGTATAAGTGAATTTAAGTAAATCTTTATCTGCACGTTTTTCAAATAATACAGCATTTAAATTGATGTATTTGTGTTGCATTGAATACTATCTAGCTGGAAGTTGTGGCTCTGTTTTTTTCAGTTAGTTCCCCAGCCACCCTCCCTGTTTTTGTTTTGGTGTTAATCTTGGTGGCTTTGAAACTGCCTGCCCCTCTTATAAATTTGCATGTGGGTACTCCTCCTGGGCTCATCTCATTTGCTCACTCAAAAAAAAAAAGTTGCACTTTTTTCATCTGCTTTTACTGTATTTGTGTTTCTTCCTACTTTATTTTGCTTTTTCATCATCTTAAAATACTCAATTGTATTTATTACTGCTTGGTGTAACTATCATTCTAAGCCTATTGGTTTAAGCATTTGGCCTTCAGACCAGTTGTTTTACATTAAGAAGGTTTGTGGTTTGCACTGTTGTGGTGGGACAAGTAGCTTGCATCCTTCTAAGTTGGGAACTGTTGATTGAAGGCTCAGTGTCTGTTATTCTAAAAGGTATTAGTTCTGGTTTAAGCACTTGGGCTTCAGGCCAGTTATTTTACATTAAGAAGGTTTGTGGTCTGCACTCTTGTGGGAGGAGAGGCTGCACTCTGCCCTTCTGAGCTGGGAATTTCTGGTTAAAGGCTTATAGTGCCTGCATATTTGAACTGTTTCATACTGAAATTGGTGCGCCTTGTTTGCTGCAGCATAGACTAGATCCAGGCCTGCTGAATCTAGCTTTGTTTGCATAACTTGAGCACTAATCCATTCCTTCTTAAAAGTATTCAGTTGTATTTATTACTGCTCGGTAGTAACCTGATTAAAGTGTAGCTATCATTCTAAGCCTTTTGGTTTATGCACTTTGGCTTCAGACCAGTTGTTTTACATTAAGAAGGTTTGTGGTCTGCACTATTGTGGCAGGACAGTTAGCTTACACCCTTCTAAGTTAGGAACTGCTGATTGAAAGCTCAGTGTCTGTTATTCTTAAAGTTTATTAGTTCTGGTTTAAGCACTTGGGCTTCAGGTCAGTTATTTTACATTAAGAAGGTTCGTGGTCTGCACTCTTGTGGGAGGAGAGGCTGGACTCTGCCCTTCTGAGCTGGGAATTTCTGGTTAAAGGCTTATAGTGCCTGCATATTTGAACTGTTTCTTACTGAAATTGGTGCACCTTGTTTGCTGTAGTATAGACTATATCCAGGCCTGCTGAATCTAGCTTTGTTTGCATAACTTGAGCACTAATCCAAGCCTTCTTAAAAGTATTCAATTGTAATTATTACTGCTTGGTAGTAACCTGATTAAAGTGTAACTATCATTCTAAGCCTTATGGTTTAAGCACTTGGGCTTCAGATCAGTTGTTTTACATTAAGAAGGTTTGTGGTCTGCACTGTTGTGGCAGGACTGGTAGCTTACATCCTTCTAAGTTGGGGAATGCTGATTGAGGGCTCAATGTCTGTTATTCTAAAAGTGTATTAGTTCTGGTTTATAGTGCCTGCATATTTGAACTGTTTCTTACTGAAATTGGTGCACCTTGTTTGCTGTAGCATAGACTAGATCCAGGCCTGCTGAATCTAGCTCTGTTTGTATAACTTGAGCACTAATCCAGGCCTTCTTTTTGGAGAAGGTTCCCCTTCACCCCAGCGGCAGGAGTGTGCAGTTAAAACTTGTCTGATTGAAGACTACAGGAACAGGGCTCAGTTTTGAGATGTTTTTGCTGGTTAATTGGTAATTTGTTTAAAAGCCTTTTCTGATTGCTTGTAGTCATCTAAAGCTGTATTAAGTGTATTTTTTACTGTTTGTAGTCGTTTAAAGCTGTTTTAAGTGTATTTTTTTTACTGTTTTTGCCTTATCTTTTCCAAAAAAAATATTCCTTGTTTCCCACCTTTCTAAGCTAGTATAGTCAAGTTTTCAGGCTAGTGCTGAATTCAGGCCTGTTACAATTTTCTGAGTTGCCCATACCTTACTTGGATAGAGGGAGGTTTCTCTGTTCACCTGTGAGAGATGGAGCTTTGAGCAGCCATCTGTCCCTGGAGGAGTGGTTCCAGCCCAGAAGTTAGTAGTTTGTGGGCCATTTTGGGCTAATTTCTATCGCTTTCATTTCCCTGCTGTAAAAACCTTGTTTGCACGGTTTTGCACATCTGGGCAGCACCTGTTAACTAGGGCTAAATTTATCCCAGCTCCACCAAGTCTCCTCTTCAGTTTTTCTCTTGAAAGTAGTCTAACTCTCAACCTAAGCACTTAAAAAGCATCCTACAGTCCAGCACTTGCTCAGACCTAATAGTAAGCACTGATATACCCCGACACTTGATTGCCCAGCAGGGCAAGGCTCATTATTCACCCCTCACCAACCAAGCAACTAAGCAGCTCACCATACTATTCAGACATGACCAAAGGGCAATTTCAGGTATACTATCCAGTCCAGATGGTGAACCTGGATATCCTGAGGCAATGTTACAACTGCCTAATGTACACCCTCTCCTCCTACCACAAAACATTAACATATGCGAGAGATGCAATTATATAGCTAAATTGGAGGCTAGGCTCTCTCCATCCAAGACTGGAACAGGCAGTCATGAGGAGAAGATTAACACTTGCACCACACCTCCAGCCTCACATAGACATACTAAACCAGCACTGGCAAAAAAAAACACATAAATACATGAAATCATATTCGGAGGCTCTAAATAAAAACCTGCAAAAGCACCACAGACCTCCAAAGCAGACACCCAAAAAACCTGCACCTTCTGTCACAAACCAGACAACACATAAAACACAAAATCAGTGTGCCACACAATCACAGCCCTTAAGGCGAAATAACGTACCTAACACACTAGTAATAAGCAACTCTATAGTCAGGCACACTGACGTCCCACTCACTAGGCTGGACAAGGAGAAGGTTAATGTTAGCTGCCTGTTGGGAGCCAGAATCCACCACATAACACAAGCACTCAGGTCACTTCAGAACAAGTACAAATATGACTCTGTCATTGTTCATGTTGGTGTGAATGACCTGAGATGCACCTCCCTGGACTACATGAAAAGAGACATGGAAGAGCTCTCTGATCATCTAGCCCAGGTGGATATGACCCTGACCCTGAGTAGCATCCTGCCCTCACCAAGAATGATAGCGCAGTATAAAGAAAAAATTATCAATTTCAACAATTGACTAAGCTTCTGGTGTCATTCAAAAGGGATCCAGTGTCTGTCAGCCTGGGATGACATGCTCAACAGGCCTCATTGCTTCGCAAGAGATGGCTTGCACCTGTCACCCCTAGGTTTTCGAATACTGGCCAAGGCTCTTGCTGCCCCCATAGTGCCTTTTTTAGGCAAGGCTCAAAAGTCAAACCCACCTCCGTAAACAGCACAAATAAAAAAATGAGGGTTATGCTACTCAATGCCAGGAGTTTAAATCTCAAAATGCATGCACTCGAAGCACTCCTCAGTATGAAGAACGTTGACATCTGTGCAGTAACTGAAACCTGGTTCAAGGCTCCACAGAGCATCCCAGCACTACTGGGCTACAACTCATACCACACATTTCGGCCACAGAACATGGACCGAAACACAAAAGGAGGGGGTGTATTCATATTCATCAAGGATACCTACACCTCCAGGTTAGTGGCGCAGCATGATACCTCCGAGATCATCCATGTGCAACTAACATCAGGCAAATCTGCAATGCAAATTGTGGCCTGCTACAAATCACCCTCCATGACCCAGGACCACCACTCCACCTTTCTGGAGACACTGGAAAACATGAAGGTCCTACCAAACACCCTGATATTGAGCAATTTCAATTACCCTACCATTAACTGGGAAAACTACTCAAGTACAAACTCCCAGGTCCAGCGCTTCCTGGACTTTATCAACTCAAATGCCCTGGATCAGCTGGTAAACTCCCCTACAAGAGGTGAAAACATATTGAACCTGGTCATCACCAACATGAGCGACAGGTGTTCCACACCAGAGGTCAACCCATCACTGGTTAGATCAGACCATAATCTAATCACTCTGGATGTCCACATCACACCACCACCTCCAACCAAGGAACCACAGTGAAAAACATTTCTATAGCAAACTTCACCTTACTTAAGACAGAGGTGGTAAGTTTCACACCCCCCACACTAAAGGATAACAGTGTCCAAGTGTTGATATTGCTGTTTCCTCACACATGTATCTGTTTCTGATCATACCACTCCACCTCCTAATGTAAGTTTCTGGACAAGGCCTTATCTGATAGTGGGACACATAGGGGCAGTATTGACATGTTGCTCTTACAAACGTAGATAGTTGACACAATAATAGGTTTTGCATTAGTATGGCTTTTCTGTCAGATTTGGTGTCTTAATCACATGTTTGCCATTATTTCATGACTTCAGTTATCAGGAATGTGCCAGAATGTTACTGATGTTACGTGGAACACACCAAACATATGAGGCAGAACTCTGCACATTCTGCGTAAATCTGTACAGTTGCGGAGTATGTGTCTGATACAAGATATCAACTTTCTGACACCAATACACACACTGTATGGCGGCATCACAGGCCACATGCCATTACATTTATATTGCAGGACACACCCACCCAGAGAGTTGTATTCCTCACACAGGCCAACAGCTGCTTATCCACACTAATTGGTCTATCATGTACTGTATGTGTGTGCGGTATTTGCGATTTCCATCAGTGGCAGAGCTCACGTACGAGTATGGGGGACTGGACATTGTTACAGTGACACTGCATGACACCCTGAGGGACACATTACTTTTGTGTCTATTAACCTTCCACATTGACATTCACAGGGCATATGTTGTCATTCACATTTGTCGGAGTACATGCGTATGACTTGTACATGTTTTCTCATTTGTCCTGATGTCTTTCTTCTCACCTGTCCACTTAGTATCACTAGTTCTGTACATGTATTTTGGACAGGTTATCTTCATACCCCTAACCTGTACACATTATGGGTAAATGCCCTGACGTTCATAGGTTCATAGGTTCATAGGTTCATAGGTTCATAGGTTGGTACTAGGCTATCAGGCCTAGGGCCTATGCAAGCCTAGCCATAACAATTCCCTGGCTATTTCTTCCCACATTATTTATTTTCCTGGACCCCTGTCTAGCAGGGCGACTGATGTGATCCCTGGGGTGAATTTCCTTTCTCCCATCCAATCGTCAAGGTTCCTCTTGAAGAGGTCCAAAGAGGCACTCTGCTTGACATGTATGGGCAATCTATTCCAGAGTCTGGGGAGTCTGGGTCAGGAACCTATCCCTCCAGCATGTTTTGTTTATTGTGATGACAAGGTTTAGATCCCTGGAGCGTGTAGCTCTGAGGGATTGGGATTTCTTTAAGTGTAGCATGTCCAACAGCTCTGGGTTTGACATGGCCTTGTATGTTAAGCAGAGATCGCCTCTGAGTAGACGATATGTGACAGAGTATAGCTGGAGTTTTTTAAGGCGGTCAGCGTAGGGCATCTGCTTTAGGCCTGTGATTCTTTTAGTGAGGTATTTCTGAGGCCTTTCCAGTTGTTGAAGATGTCTTGCGAGGTATTTATTTATAGTATCAAAAGTAGTAGGGGAGAGACAATTTTCCCGAATCACGTTTTTATTGATGGTTTCAGAGGAGGGGGAGGGCTGTCATCATGGTATGGGTGGTTGGCCATGTTGTGTGTGTGTGTTTAGGAAGGAGGTTTTCTAAAAGTTTCTCTAGTAGCTTAGAAATGGGGACAGGATAGCAATTTTGGGACATCAGCAGCTATGCTTAGGAAGTATGAGGGATATCATTCAGGTATTAGTGTGCCTTCACTCATTTTCGAACATACCAAATGGGCAAACAGACATGCACGAAAGGTGAATAAACTGCTGCCTTCCAAACCATTGGCCAGAAAGTGACCTTTGCCCTTGTTACATTTGTCATAGTAATGTGCCTTTCTGGTAAATTGCTGGCAAGGCATTACGAACTGTGCGGTTAGATAATAGTGACTGACATTTCCATTACATGATTAGTAACACTCATAACATTCGTATTCCTGGCTACGCTAGTATTCTCACAACGTTCTGTCTTTGTCTGGGGTATATCTAATATAGTCCCTATTTGTACTTCATGTACTATGCCTTAGTGCAGCTGTGTTATTCTGACAGTTTGCCAGTTATGGGTACCATCTTGGTCATACGCATGTTCATCCATGATAATCGCCTACATGACACTGATATAGGGCCCTACATATTCCCAAAATGGTTTACGCAATATCCAGTGGATGGTTTGCCCCATTATTGAGAATATAGGCGTGTGCTATACCCACATCACTCTCACGGGGCAGGCCTACGAAATCTCTGCCAAACAACACCTAGGCCCATTTCTGCATACCCATGATTCCCATACCTGACAACCCTCTACAGTACCCATTACACATGTTTAATGTGTGCGGTACTGAAGTGTGGAGACACTTATATGCACTCCCCACTCTCCGGATATCAGTTTGTACGTCATACATTCTATCAACACATGTGTCATCACCCTTGCACCTGCTACTGTTGCATGTACAGCTATATCGTATTTGCTGAGGTCACTTATTTTGCGTCGATGTTGGTTGACACTACGTATGGATCAATTTTTGGGGTCCTGCAATGGACACCTATCTGCATGTTTAAAGTGTAGAACTTGCTGGACTGTCACTTTCTGGCCAATGGTTTGGAAGGCAGCGGTTTATTCACCTTTTGTGCATGTCTGTTTGTCTACCCATATTAGCTATAACGTGGCCTATTTATGTACATATGTCATATCTATGGGACATATGTCTGTTGTGTATACATATATACATATACAATCCTCATTTCATAACTTGCTTTGGTTTACGTCTGTGGATTATGTGTATACACATATATCTATATCCATACCATACCTTTCCACTGTACAGATTGTCGCAGAGTGTACAGCTGGTTGCCTCTTTATCTTCGGTGTGTTTTACATAAACCTGTGTCTATCTGGCAATGTAGTGGCATTTCATTTGAGACTTATGGTGGGAAATACTGGCAAGCAGTTCAGGTTACGACTGCATACCCTTCAGAGAATCCATGCTACTGACACACCCATTATTCTATCCACTTTCTATGTTTGTTCTGGCATATATCTGGGGTTTGTCCCTATTTGTACCGGTAGTTTGCATGCCTTTGTCCGGTTTCATACTTTACGGGGTTAACAGGTTTGAGCCATGTATATCTAATGTGGGGGAAATAGCATTCATTTACTATGCTGTGAGCGGATCACACACTAACAGGCGCACTTGCATTTCCTTATTGTGGGTTACATATGTTTACTAAGTCTTTGTGCTTACGTGGGCTTTATTACTTGTGACAGTACCAGTAAATTATCTGTAATCCGGTTAACAGACGTATGCAAAACACACGTTCACCTTTACATATTTAACTGTCTGTACAGCACAGACGCATTCATTACACTTTCACATTTGTAGTCGTAGTTGAAGCGGGACTGCATTCACGTTGGCCGGATGCTGTAACCACTATACTTTTGGTGTTCTGACTCATTTATATGCATACCCATAGTACATAGCTACATTAACATATGCCTCACCGCTTCACTTACGACACAGGCATCCATTCTCCTGCTGGGAAAAATGCGGTACTACATGTTACACATTCCCTATTCCCTACTGCTCTGGACCCAAGCTGCATATTTAATCACTGCAGGGATATTCAGAACCCCAAGGCTTATAGTCCTGACACATACAGGTCTTTAATTGTCAGGGTGTTCATGTGGTGATCTGGGTTTAGGCTTGTCTGCCTGCTGAATGGAAATGCCCTGACCGTGTTCAAATGTCAGACAAAGCACATGGACAGGGCTTGTCCATTTTAAACATTTTATCTGTGTTTACAGACACAGGTGTTTGGGCACCTGTCAGCAGCTTATAATGTTGGCAATACATAATATTGGTGGGGGTGGTTACAAAATCCACGGTGAGTGGTGTTCCCATTCACATTTGACTATTTCCTGTATTCATTGTTATGAGGATTATTATTTTGCACATGAGTTAACTATGAATTAACTACAGATATGCAGTAGTACAGTCAACATATGTGAAGGTTTGTTACAGTATAAATGTACGGACCTCTGTAATACTGGGGACTACCCCACATCCTTCACAACATTTCATGCTAATGTACATACTATTATTCTGTGAACTTTCGAAGTTTGTGAGAGCAGTAATTACATCTGTCCCTATTTGTCCACCCATCCTTTTAGGCTTTGTCCAGATTTTGTTGCTGTAATAGGTTGAGAGGTGGTGTCAGTATGTGATTGAGTTGAATATATACTGTCGATAATTCAGTGGGGAGTAGAGTTACAACCTGTTCCTCTTTGCGAGGGGAAGTCCCACTTTGGACAGTTGCGTCCTGCGATGAAACCTAAGACATGGCAAATGTCCTGTGATTTTAAGACAAAAATATATTTCTTATTTTCTTTACTAGTTGCATGATACAAGTATTTTGTATCTGGAACACATAACTATTATTTGGGATAGCATAAGCTATTCAAATGCTATGGAATAAGCTTTTATCTTGGCATACAAGTGTAATTCTGTCCTTTGCACTGGCCGGGGGTATGTTTTATCCTGCAAATTCTCCCATTTCTACAACGGATGTCCCACCTTGGGCATCTGAACAGGTGGCAACCCTAATGGGGAGACCTGCATGGTGGACAGCTGTTCCATCCAGCGTTGTATGTTTTGCATGTCTGTGTAGAAACTGAACAGTACCGTGACTACACATACATGTTTTGTCCAGATGTGTACAGTACTGGACACTGTGGCGTGTAAACAACTCTGAGGTTTCAACAGGTTACTTATCCCACGCGGGATGTACACACATTTTGCCGAAACATGAACGCACGGGCATTTGGATTTATGTAACTCTGATGGGATGTTTACAAATGTGGGATACATATTTGCAATCCTGACACTGCCTAGGACGATACTCCCTACTACATATGGGGAATACTTGCTATGTGTAGGTGTATGGCTGCACAAGGCTGGTAGCTGGATTTGGTGGATATTCGGACATGGGTGCAGGTTATGTGCTATACAGGGGTTGTTGCGTATTGCATGCATGGGTTCTGATTTTGGATATCCCAGTTCCACATATCGCATCCTATGTGTATGTGCCGGTTACGTTCCTGTTCATGTGTATAGCACATTTTAATATACATATGTTTGTGTGTGTTTGGTATACAATTTGGACTGTCAGGTTTCTTTACGGTTGTTATATAGCCACAACTGCCCAGCTGTGTACTATCACTACCACTGTGGGACTGCTGGTGACCCTGCCCATGGGGCTAGATGTGTGTGTATTGGCGGCGCAATGACATGATACGCTTCACTTCCACTGTGTATAACTCCTTACAGTGCAGTACATTATGGACACACGATTTTAAATATCATTTGTTCCATGGACGGAAACTCATATTGTGTTGTGTGCATTTCTGTTTGGTTCTCCATTTTGTGTGGCCGGGAACTGTCTTGCATGCTTTGCATACGTTTCATTATCCACGGACACTGATAGGTGCGATTACTATTGCAGGCAGACTATAATATTCAGCAGTTTAGGTTGCTCATCGACAGCTGACATTGACACGCCTCCGGGTGCAGCTTGGTAACGCCCCATGCACTCGCGCACGTGTCCTATGCACATGGATGTCGTGGCAGCGCACCTTCATTAATATGCATCTGGCGCTACTACACCATATATACGCTGCACGGCCGGCACAGGCCTTACACCGGCCTTGCGCCGAGCTTCATGAATCCGGGGGTTTATCTTTTTATTGCTACCTTGCAGTTTATCTCACTGAAGCTGTAGAGCACATTTTTTTTCTTTTTTTTTTCTCTCTTTTTTTCTTTTCTACTCTCCTCATTTACTTTTTAATCCCTGCATTCAGGACAGGCCTTTATTAAACTGGTGCCTTAGGCAAAAGGTCTCCACGGTGGCCCCCAACACTACCCATTGCCCACATCCTGGTCTATCTATACCATCCAGATTACTTGAAAAGTGCCCCTGATAGACCGGCTCCCTAGGCAGCTGCCCAGTTGGCCTATGCCTAAGGACAGCAATGCCTGCATTCATATTTTCTTATTTGGTATTATCATCCACTGCAGATTTCTTTAGTTCATTATACTATTATTATAATACCATTTTACTTCATTCTTCCCCTCCTCCTTCTCTCCCCTTTCTCCTTCCTCCTGTTTATTTGTAATGAATTTTGCATGTCTTCTATTTTATTTGATCTCTGAGCCAATTTTTGTTGCTATCTGGTCCCTGTGTTTCTGTTTTCAGTCCTTCATCCTCTGCAGTGTTATGCTGATCTGTAGTATGACTATACAAAATAAAGATAAAGACATATTTTAATCATCAAACATATTTCACAAAGAATTAGCATCACTGAAACATTGACATGTACTATATAATGGGAATTGAAAGAAGAAGAAAAAGAGTTTGCTTAATCCTTCCAGCATCTTAACTTTCTTTAAGATATCATATCAATCCCCTTTACATGAACTAACAGAATTTTTAGCCTTCCATCTATAGCCACCACTTCTCTTGAATGGTAAGCATTTTTGATTTGGACTTGGTTTGCTTTGGTGAGCTATCTGACCTCCTCACCCCATCTCCTTTTCCATCAGTTGGACTGATCAGGTCTCAGTGGCCCTTGAAAGCCCAAATGGACAAGAGAAAAATCAGCCATTCTTCACTTTAGTGAGAAGATTGTGTTGATTGGTCACTGGCTGGTAGAGGTTGGCTGGTCTAGGGCTTGAAGTAAGCACTCTTTGATTATTTTGATCTTTTTTTAGTTGTTTCATGTTTGTACTTTCTGGTATTTAATCCCTACCTTTGAGAGGATATCTGCTTATTCACACTAAGCTGAACGGAGAAGGGGCATGGACCACAACTCAGATCTGTGATATATAACAATAGGTATCCTGTTGTTTGCTTATTTTTTTACTAGTTATTGCTTATTCTAACCATTTATAGTACTTTTTATTGTCTTCTGCCTACTTTTTACTGTATTTTATTGCTATAAATTAATCTGCACTGTTGTACTGAAATTGTCTGCCTTACACAGCCCGTTAAATCACTTTTGGTACCATCACACTGTTTGTAAAGGTTTTCTAGCTAGTTTCACTGTATGAAAGGTATTAACTGGACATTTTCTCCATTTGTTAAGCATTTGTTTGTTTGTTCTGATTTCCTGCCAAGGAGCATATCATATAACTGATCTGTTTGCAGTTAAAAGCATTGTCCAGAGTCTCCTTGCTCTTTTATATGTTTAAAACTTTCATTTAGTGTCTCACTGCTGTTTTTCTGCAGTGATAAATATTTCTGTAGTGCTTTTTGCCTAAAATAGTGTAGCTAGTAACTGTAGTATAGTTTCTCACCCTCCCTCGCTATTGTTGTGTTGTTCTTAAACTTGGTGGCTTTGCAGTTGCCTGCCCCTGCTATAAATCTGATATGGGACAGTCCTCCCTGTCCAGTTTCATTACTTTATTCTGCCTAATACAAAGAGAACATTTGGGAAAGCCAACCCCCTTAGTTTCTCAACCTTGAATTATATTCTGTTCCTCTTTTCTCCCTTTCCACTTTACTAACAACAACAACAAAAAAACTTTATTCCACTGCTTTTGCAGTACTTGTTTCTTCCTCCTACTCTTAACCTTCATATTGTTTTTTCTGCTATTTGCTCTCTAAAGCATTCAATTGCATCTTCTCTGCTGCATTTATTAGTGCTTGTTTTTAGCCTGTTTAAATTTCAAGTGTTATTTTAAGCCTCTTAGTTTTGGTTTAAGCACTTGGGCTTTAGGCCTACCCCTTAGCTCTCCCTGGCTCTCTCCAACATATTCTGAAAAATATGGATGGACAATTTCCTACAGTTTCTCCTGCCACCCTGGTTGATATGGGCATCCTGAGACAGTGTAGCAACTGCCTCAAGTGCACAAACAACCATCTACTATTACCACCTAGAAACACAATTTCTGAGAGATGCAATTACATAAAGAAGCTAGAGTCTATGCTGTCTTCCTCACAAGCCCGTATATCTAAGACTGAGAAGGTTGTCAACACAATCACTACATCACAAGCACCACCCACAGCTACACAACACACACCCACATATGTGGAGGTTCTCAACAAAAACAAACCCAAACAAAGGAGACCTCAGGGGCAAAAACACATGCAAACTCCACAACCCTCCACATCACATACCATGCATAGTTCACACACCAGTGTCTCGCAGCCACTAAGGCCTATCCATAAACCCAACATATTAGTCATAGGAGACTCTATTGTGAGACACATAGATTTTCTTCTCACCATGCTGGTTAAGGAGAAAGTCACGGTTAGTTGTTTGTAAGGTGCCAGAATCCACCATATCACACATGCACTCAAGTCTCTCAAAAACAGGTACAGTTTTGACTCTGTCATAGTCCATGTTGGTGTGAATGACTTGAGACATACCTCCTTGGAGTATATGAAGAGATACATGATTGGGCTCACTGAATATGTGTCTCAGGCAGGTATGTCCCTAGCCTTAAGCAGCATTCTGCCATCATCTAGAATGATGCCTCAATAGACATAGAAAATATTTGACTTTAACAATTGGCTTAGTTTCTGTTGTCATTCCAGGAGGATCCAGTGCCTAACAGCCTGGGAAGATATGATTGACAGACCATGATGCTTTGCTAGAGATGGCTTGCATATGTCTCACTTGGGCTTCAGGCTTCTGGCAAAGACCCTTTCCTTCCCCATAGTGCCTTTTTAGGAAAAGTCATGAGGTCAATACTACCAACATAAACATTTAAACAAAAAGCAAATTAAAGGTCATGCTGCTAAACGTTAGGAGTCTAAACATGAAACTGCACTCATTGCAAGCATTCTTAACCCTGGAAGATGCTGACATTTGTGCAGTCACAGAAACCTGGTTCAAAGCTACGGTGAGCACTCCAGCCTTACCTGGTTACTCATCCTATCATACATTCAGACCTCAAACTTTGGGCAGTAAAGCCAAAGGAGGTGGAGTTTCAATATATATTAAAGACACACACACCTCCAGGCTGGTCAAACAGTATGACACACAGGAGACACTCCAGTTACAGTTAGCTGTTGATAAGATCACTATTCAAATCATAGCTAGCTACAGGTCCCCAAATTTGACTCAAGATGCCCACTCCATCTATCTGGACCTCTTCAAGTCTATCAAGATTCAAACTTTACCCTGATCCTGGGTGACTTTAAAGACCCAACCATAGATTGGAAAAACTACTCATGCCAAAACACAAATGCCCAGAGATGCCTAGATTTTGTCAGTGCAAATGCCTTGGAACAACTAGTCAATACCCCCACAAGAGGTGATAATATCTTGGACTTGGTATTAACCAACATGAGTAACCATGGCAGCACCCCTACAGTATCATTCCCCCTGGTAAGATCCAATCATAAAGTGGTGACTTTCATAGTCATCATCTCCCCTGTCTCCCCTCTAGCTAGGGTCAAACAAAAAAACTTCTCCAAAGCTGATTACAACCTCCTGAGGGATAATATAAACAGCTTTACAGCCCTCCCCTCTTCTGTAGGAACTAGCATCAATGTTGAAATCTACACCAAAGTACTATATGAGCATTTATATAGAAGAATGGAATCAGGAATGCCTGACTGGACAAAATCATCCTCCACAAGAAAGAGTAAACCTATCTGGTGGACATCTGCAATAAATAAACTATATAACAAATGGAAAAAGATTGCTGCCCTGGACCAAGAAGAAGCCGGTGCCTAATTGGAAGCAATCTCTCCTTAGCCTGAATAAGCAAATAAGGGCACTAGTGAAATCCTCTAAAGCCAACTTTGAGTCCAGATTGGCCATATCTACTAGAGACAATCATAAGGCCTTCTTCACTTATGTCCATAATCTCAAAGGAAGTACCCAGATCTGTTCAAATCTGGTGGTCAAGGACACCACATATACAAATGCTGTCTACTGGCTGACAAATTCAATGAAAACGTCTTCCCACTGTCCTCCATCAGTAAATCAAGAGATCTCCAGTACCTGCAACCCACCCTTTATCTCTAGGGAACAGGTCATCACTGTCCTTTCAAAGACAAAAAAATACTGCCTCCGCGGGACGCAATAACATCCCAGGCTGCATCCAACTAACTCAGGCATGAACTTGCAGCACCATTCGGCACCCTATTCAACCAAAGCCTGAGTATCAGCTTTGTCCCAGCCAAGTGGAGGACAGGCACTGTCATCCCTCTACACAAAGGTGGAGCATCCACTGAGCTGGGAAATTATAGACCCATCAGCCTAACTAGCCTGATCTGCAATGCCATGGAATGGATTATCATGGACCTCATTAACAGCGACATTGGCAACTTTCAAACACTCGACCCTCACAATGTGATTTTGTCAAGGGGAGGTCGTGTCTGTTAAATCTGGTCGACATTTTTGAGACAGTCAACAAAGACATGGATGTGGGGAAGATGGTGCACACCACCTACCTTGACCTGGCCAAAGCCTTCAACACTATACTCCACTCTGGCATAATAGATAAACTCTCTCAACTAGGCATCGATCCATATGTTCCCAGATGGGTAGCAAACTGGTTCACTGATAGAACCCACCTAATAAAAATAGAGAAATCCACATCAAGCAGTAGACCCATAATGAGCGGCGTACCCCAGGGATTGGTTTTGCGGCTTCTGCTATTCAGGATATACTTTCCTGAGGTATAGGCCAAAACCAGTGGGATATGGCTGACCAAGTTTGCAGATGACTGCAAGCTGGGTGTGGTCATCAATTCCCTAAGTGATTTGGATGTCCTCCAAGAGTGTCTCACTCAAACAAATGATTGGTGCCAGAAACATGGCCTCAAGCTGAAAGCCAAAAAATGCATCATCATCCCCTTTGGGGAGAGTGATGTCCCCACATATTATCACATTAATAACAATGTCCTAAGTACACAATCAGTAGAGAGGGATTTGGGCACCCAGGTTGATAGCAACCTGACGTTTGACCACCATATTGCTTCCATTCTACCAAAAGCTTTCTACATGGCCCACCTCATAAGTAAGGACATCTCATCCAGGGACAAAGAGGTCATAACATCCCTGTATTCTTCCCTTATAAAGTCAGTTATTGTGCACAACACCCCTGTTGGCATGTACCTCGCAAAGCACATGCAGCAGCTGGAGAGACCACAGAGGCTCCTCACCAGGAGAATCCAGGACCTCAAACATCTACCCTACACAGATAGGCTATATGCCCTGTCCCTCTACTCAGTTTCATACAGCCTTCTCAGAGGAGACCTCTGTCTGGCAAACAAAGCAATCTCAGACCCCGCCTTGATGGGACTGCTGCATATCCACACGTCAAGCTCTACTCGAGTAATCCATATGCACGATGTCAACCTGTTCTGTGATATCAATAGAACTTGTTGGTGGGACAGATTTGTGTCCCAGAGACTACCCATCTGTGGAATAGACTCCCTCTCCACATCAAGCAGTGTACCTCATTATCCCTTTTTAAGCGCAATCTGGATAACTGGATGGGAATTGGGAAACAGAAAATACACCCCTGGGATTCCACCTATGTCCCTGCTGGACAGGGGCTTAGGGTGCTGACTTGTCTAAACATGGGCTAAACTGTCAGCTAGTCTTATAAGGGCCTCAGGGCCAATAGCCTAGTAATCTCCTATGATCATATGATCCTAAATAAATAACTATTTTGGTCATATCAGTACTACCTGTATCAGTGACAGCCAGTAGAAAGTGTTTGCTTATTAGCAGATGCTAAACTGTTATTTATATATATATATATATATATATATATATATATATATATATATATATATATATATATATATATTTATCTGTTTATATATTTATAATGTACTATATACACACTGATGATAGATACATTACAATGCTTTTCTAAGCCTATTAGGTGCCTAGAACTAGTATTTTCTGACTATGCTATCAAACTTTTTTATCTTTGGAGTAAAAGTTCTGATTTAGCTAAATTCCTAATGTTAATACTTGCTGGACAAGAAAGTTTGCTAGGACTTTAAAAACAAGCAGATATAGTGGAATTAGAATTGATCATGTAAGGCAACTGAGCTCTGATTCAGGATTGATTTGTCAACCCTAGTATCTCATTATAGTTAAAGCATGCTTGTTTTCCAGAAGCCTGTGTAAAAAGGATTTTTGTAGATGCTGACAAGGCTGCCAAAAGCTTGATTCTGGCTTCTTCTGATTAGTGAAGAGGAAAGGCCATTCTGTGTGCTGTGTAGCGCTAATGAGGATCATCAGGAGATTCATAGTACGCATTTCTTACTTCCTGGAAGAACAAATAACTCCTCTATCCTTTAAAGTCATGCATGCATGAAGGCACGGACTGAAACAAATCTCATAATACCTCTGATGTCTTTAGACTGAGGAGGCTGAATACAAGCTGGAGTGACATGGAATGTCTTACGTTTAGGAAGTTATTAATTATTTTAACGCATGAGATCTATAAATAATGCAATGCAGGAAACAGAGCCAGTTCTTCTGCTTGACAGAATGTAAAAAAGACCATTATAATTTTTAATGGTCTGCATTTTATGAATCATTTCAGGATATGCCACTTCTAAAGAAATCAAGTTTTACTATTAAATTCCAGAGCACTGCTGGCAAACATGATCAGACCTATATCAACTATTTTTGATCTACTCACAATCTTTATAATTTTGAAGTTTTAATAAGCTGCCATTTCATTACAAATGGTGGTAGTTTTTGTTATACTTTACACAGCAAAATGTTATACAGACTTTATTTGAAATAAAAAATAATGTAAGTGCTTGTCTAAAAGCCAGTTAGACTGATTCTAAAGCACCTGATTGACAATAAGAATAGTTCCTGAAGTCAACGGTTTGGACAGAACATTGCTACACACTTCATAATGTAATTTACGTATTCTTAACATTTCATACTGAATAATTATTTGTATCTTTTTTATTGTTGTAGTCTAAACAGGCACAGCATCTAAGCAAAGTTTTAGTTGTAAATTATATAGCTCATGTTATTTATCAAAAGCTAGATGCAGCAAGCTGTAAAACAAAAACTATTACTTTGTCTAACCAGACTAAAAATAAGTGAACTTTTTTTTCATTATTTTTATTAATATGTGTTTGCAAAAGCATTTTCTTACAAATCTGTTTATTATGTCAGCATTAAATGAGAAACAGAGGGAATAAGCTATAAACAGCGTATTCCTTAAATACTGGCATGACCCATTCCATAGCTGCAACAGTTTTCTGAAGTACATTCCTTGAAAGATACAAGCAGGCAAATAATTTGGCACACAATCAACATACTAGTTTGTAGTAAAAAATCCTATTCAGTCTGTTAATTGTCTTAACTATTGCTTAATGAATCATTTGTATAATAGAGACCTTTTATAAATCTATCTTGTAGCTGTTCTTTACATTATTTGATTGACACATCATATGTGAATGACTTACTTGCTCAGAGAACATATCCTTGAAACTGTCAGTAAAAAACAAATGCAATCTTTTCCAGTGAACACACACACACACACACACACACACACACACACACACACACACACACACACACACACACACACACACACACACTTAACACAACTGTTAAGGCATCCTTTCATATGGCCAAACTAATAACTGGACTGGGTCATCTAGATCAAAGGAAGTTATTGTCCCCCACTACTCCTACCTTATCAAGCCGATTATAAGGTATAATGTTCAACATCTCAAAAGGTGGCAGCATTTCCTTTCTAAGACAAAAGAGCATGTTCGCTTTGAGTTACCCTGACTACCTTAAAGCTCTGTTACTCTTTTCCATGCCCATTCAACTTTTGTGAAGGGACTTCTGCTTAACCTTTATAGCCTCAAAGGATCCGGTCCTAGGCAGCCTCCCTCACATTAAGAAAACTAGCAACACCAAACACCCAGCGAAGAGCTCTGAACATTCAATGTAATAATATCAGGACCTTCTGCTGTGATGGATATCTATCATAGAAAATACCTGTTTAATCGAATCAGGTCAAAGCTCCATGGATGGCAAGTTTATTAGTTCCCTGATTTTCTTTTTTTTTTTACTGTAACCTGTATGACTGGTTGGACAATCATTACCCTTTATTTCCTTCTGTAAAAGGTATATAACTAGTACCAAAATAATTCATCCCATTTGGGGTGTGGTAATAATTTATGCCTCACTAAATTAAATGCAGGATTATGTGGCCAAGCTACAAGTGGGCCACCAGATCAGCAGCCTAGTATTAAGTTATGAATTTATAGACCTAGGAGTGTATACTGATAGAATACAAGAACGTCTGCTGTCATATAAATTAATGATATTATACTGCAGTTTTAGGGAATGCATTTTTAACAAGTCACAAAGACACAAGTCACAAAATTAGTTATATAATCCTAAAGGTATATTTTAATCTTTAACATTCACTGCCTGTATATCAATCAACCCTCCCACAATGAAATAGACCCATGTTTCCCAGATGGGGTGATTGCTGATCATGGCCAAACACCATCTAAGGATTCATCAGGACTTTTTGGTGTGCATGTCTCAAATTCCTCAACTAAATGGCTACACATACACTTGCAGCCATGAGAGTTCTGCAATGCCCTCCCCTGGTGCCACATTCAGAGTATTGGTGTCCGGAGATCTCCTTTATTCTGACAGGTGCATGTATCTGAATAAGTCAGCCCTCCTTCATCCCCACAAGTAAAGATGGTCAAGCTGGTGTAAGCTGTTTACTCACCCATCTCATTCCTCTAGCATCCAAGATGGTAATTAAACATTGGTCACCTGACTCATAGTCATGGTTTTATCACTTCCAATTCAAAGCATTGTCAGCCAAGAAATGTGTTTCATTTATGATATAAAACAGCCACCCACACATTAAAAGCATTTTTCTATGTATTAGTTTGAATTAAATTTTCCCATTCATTTCTTTGGTATGCAATAAATGCATACTGTGTCTGTTGAATAGGATCATATGTAGAGTCTCTAGGTTTTTATTTTTATCTTATTTATGTAATATTCCTTGTTGACTGCATTAGTCCTACTAGGCCAACATCCTCTTCTGAGGAACTTTTTATGACTGTGTTGTTTCATTAGTGGTTTTCTACTGTAGTTATAATTTTTTCTCTTTTAAATATTATTATTGATTTTGCCATATTGCTTGATTTCTGTAGTTAGGATTATGCTCAGATTTGTGGGAGTTAAAATTTAATTTCTTTAAAACCCACCCCACCAATTCCTGCTGAACGTTGAGTCTCGGCCACTTGCATGGCCATATTTTGCATATGAAGACTGGTAGTCCATATTATGAGGATCACAACTCCACTCTAGTTCCTTTGCCTAGTCTGCAGTTAATATGTACTTTACAATTATCAATTATATAAGCAAATGGCCAAAATAATCTTTCAGATGAGCTTTAATAAAAAATGATGGGTGTGCTAAGCTCAGTAAGCAATTGATAATATATATATATATATATATATATATATATATATATATATATATATATATATATATATATTAAGTTGTGGGTGTGCCAGGCTTGGCATACATAGCATAAGTGCACAGGGACTGACTTAAATGTAAATAATAGGGCTTGAAATCAAGATAAATAGGATGGGATTTATTTATTTGGATTGTAATTATACACTTTACTGGGTTATTTTACCTTGCAATTAGGTAAGTTGGGTGGTGTAAGCCAGGGAACCTTGTTGGCTAAGCTTATGTAGGCCCTTGGGCCAATAGCCTAGTACCTACCTATGAACCTATATGATCTGAAGGGTTTGAATTTGTGTCACAGTTGAAGCAGGCACTCTTCAGTGTAGTGTTCCTAGGATTCAAATAAACCATTTCATCCAAATCATTTTAATTTATGTATCAGTTCATTGGAGTCCTGTATCAATTAGCTTGTTGTTGCACTCACTGATATAGTGTATCATGGGGATGAAGGTTTCCTGCAATTAATTTTGTGTGTGCTCCATAGTTACCCTGAAGAAATAAATATATAAAGTACTACAAATAAGTAGGTACACTTCCTCTGTTTTTCTTTGTTAATATTCATCTCTCTCTTTCCCTTTCTCTCTGTGTGTGTGTATATATATATATATATATATATATATATATATATATATATATATATATATATATATATAGATATATAGACAGATACCTACAGCTAAATATATATATATATAGATAGATAGATATTAAATGATATGAAAAAATATATTTATATATATTTATATATTTATTTGAGTATTTATATATTTATTTGCTTATTTATTTAGTTATTTAGTAATTTATTTACCTCGGGTGGCCATGGTGGTGCAGTGGTTAGCAGTGCTGCCTCACAGCAAGAGGTTCTCTGGTTTGATCCTCGGCTGGGGTGCCTTCTGTGCAGAGTCTGCATGTCCTCCGTGTGGTCGTGTGGGTTTCCTCTGGGTGCTCCGGTTTCCTCCCACATCCTAAAGACATGCTGCAGGTGGACTGGACACTCTAAATTGGCCCTAAGTGTGAGTGTGGGTGTGTGTGTGCCTTCTGTGGAAGGTTGGGCGCCAGGCTGGCAACTCGACACTGTAAAACTCCGCTGCCAATCATGAGTGGACAAGGAGATCCGCTGTGGTGGCCCCTAACCAGGAAAAGCCAAAATAAGAAATTATTTATTTACCTCCAGTCTAGGCACATTATCAGATGTTTATCACTGCAATAAGCATGCTGTCAAGCATATCTCACCAGTCATAAGCAATCACAACAGCTAGGCCCATTCACGCTATCACAAATAATAAAAGTAAAAAAAAAATAGAAAGCGAATTTCCAAATATTAAACAAAAAAATAAATAAAATAATGCAAAAATGAGGGAATGGCAGAATCAAAAACACCAAACCATAAAATGGATTAACTGCAAACTAGGTCTGAATGTATATAAAAAATATAAATAAAGTGATGGCAGAACAATAAGCTTGTCACTTCTTCTCTGGTTAACAATTCGTTTCGAGGATATTTATCATCCACAGGAAATAAATAACTCCAATATTAAACAATTAATAAAACGAACTCCACGTGAAGAATAAAACAAAATTTATTAGCATATAAGAACAGCAAGCACTTTCACCTCTAAGGCTTCTTCAGGCTATCAGAACATTTCCAAAGTATGTGCTTATATACAATTATTCTGATGACATCATTTCCTTTCCATTTCATTAGTAATTATCTATCTTGCATATATAAATTACATATTATAGATCATACTTTAAACCATAAATAGTTTAGATTGCAAGATAATTATACAGTTAAAAATATTGTCCGCATATATTGAATGAAAAATATAATTATATATGCAGTCGCATTCATATATGTTTTCAATAGTAGTGCTACTAAGCTGCATCAATTTATGCAACAAATGTTAAGTCAAATCTTAGCATCACTTATTATTTGCACATATGTAATATATTATATAAAGATTTTTATTAAAATTTATAAGAGGATAAATGCATAAAAAACATATGTACATGTCACGAAAAACTCTAAATTCATCTGACATATTAAAATACATTTAATATAAAATGCCTAAATTACAATTTATTTCTAACTATTGTAGTGCAAAAGTATCCGATCTGCCTTATTTGATGAACTATACCATTTTTGATATGTCATTTCCTAAGAGGTCTGCTATTCAGAACTGGCTTGATGGAAACTCTGTCATTTAAGCCAGGGTGACAATCAGCCCGTAGCCTTATAATCCATCTGCTTTCGATTTCTTCTGTTCTATTCCTAACATCACCTGTCCTATAACTAGGAATATTAAGTTGAATAGCTTGAAACCTGAAATAATGCTCTGATGTGTTACTGGAAATGTGTTTTGATAAAGCACTTCTCATAGATTTTTTACTCATGTCATAAATGTGTTCTCTAATTCTATCTTTAAGCCTACGGTCGGTTTTGCCTACATAAAATGCAGGACAAACCGTACAAGTAGCTAGATAGACAAGATGCTCAGTACAACAATTAGCATCTACCTGAAAGGTAAATTCTCTAGTTGTGACCGGATGTACAAACTTATTAGATTTGATGATAAATTTACAATAATTGCATTTCATGCAAGGTTTGGTGCCATATTTATCTGTGTCAATTGATCTAGTGGTCAGTCTATTAGGACCGCATAGCATCCTATAGAGATTCATCTTATTTCGATAAGTAAACGAAGGATGATCACCTATGATGCTATGTATCTCACGATTCACAGTTAAAATGTCCCAATATTTCATATAGGTCTCCCTCACCTGTCTAACATCTTGTGTATAATAAATACATACCTTAAAATCATCTACTCTCCTATTTCTACTATCAGAAGCTGGCAAAGCATCAGCATTATTCCGTTCTGAAAAATACGGACTTGCCTTATTTAACTTTAGCGTGTCTAAACCAATGAATCCTTCCACCATCTCCTGAGGTGTATATGATCTATCCTCAAGTTTTCGTTTTAAATCAGATATGCCATTTCTAAATCTTATTTCCAATGAGTGCAAGCGAGATAATATCATAGCTTGTCCTCTAATGATGTTTTTAAAAATGAAATTAGGATGCATACTAGATCTATGTAATATGGCATTTCTGTAACATCTTTTCCTAAATACTCCAGTGTTAATTAAACCCATAGTTGTTCTTTCGATATACACATCAAGGAATGGTATTTTGTATCTAGAAGCATCTAATGTAAACTTCAAATAACCTGTTTGGCTATTCATTTCCTGAAAAAAATTCATTCAATTTGTTCTCATTTGATGTCCATATAAGAAAAAGGTCATCTACAAAACGGACATAGAACTTGACATACTGTTTGAAATTATCTAATTTAAAAAGAGAATTGTTTTCCCAATCAACCATAACTAGGTTGGCGTAGCTATTGGCACATGAAGTGCCCATAGCTACGCCATCCCTTTGTAAATATATATGATCTTGAAACATAAAGGCATTGTTGGTAAGAACCATTTCCATCAAGTCACATAAAGTCTCTATCTGCTTAGGTGTATAAGATCCATAATGTTCTAAGCATCTGCGTATGCATCCTAATCCTTGCATGTTAGGTATGCACGTAAAAAGTGATTGAACATCCAACGTAACTAAAAGATACTGTTGATCCACTGTGACATCCTTCATACTATCATACAACATCATCAAAAACTGTTAGGTATCCTTCAATATATATGTATAATAATTAACAACAGGTCTCCATTTCTTTTCCAGGTATGTCGAGATGGGTTCAGTGACCCACCCCCTCCCTGCAACTATTGGTCTCATAGGTGGTACTTCAGGATTCTTGTGGATCTTAGGTACCTCTTGTATAACTGGTATTATTGGTTCACTGACCATGAAATATTTATATAACTCATCAGTGATTTTTGTTGTATTAACCATACACATTAGTACATTAGTGCTGTCAACATTTTATTAATAATCCTATCTAATTCATATGTATTAATATGAAGGTAATGTTTGGCGTCACATAAAAGTAATTGCATACTTCTAATATAGTCATTGGTGTTCATAATGACTATTGGACTGCCTTTATCAGCTGGTTTTATTACAATATTCCTGTCATTTCTAAGATTATTAAGTGCAGAACGCTGTTTGTAACTCATATTCCCTTTCCATTTTCTATAACGATTATTTTCTGCTTTAGCATGCAGTTCCTGTTCAACCATCTTAGAAAAAGCCTCCACTAAAGGATGCATGATGGGTATATAACTGCTAGGTTTTCTAAAATCAAAATTATCTACATCCTGATTATACCTGCCAAAATTTAATTTCAGCCATAAATTGCGAACAAACATTTTTAAATCCACAATTGATTCAGTGATGTCACTTTTAGTGGAAGGAATAAAAGATAAACCTTTCTCTAATACATACATTTCATCTATAGACAGCTCTCTATCTGATATATTCCAAATTAATGATTCACAGTTCTTTCCCACATTTTTTTGAGAGTGGGTCCTACTGGTTGTTCCTCAGCTACACGTTTCTTCTGCCTGCCTCGGCTCATGGATCTGTCCCTTCCACCCCTTCGAAGCTCCTGTATGGGGAAAGGGGCCATCTCACCATGTCCCGTTTTCATAAAGGCATTATTATTTGTCTTTCTCCTGACTACCACTTCATCTGACTGTAGATGGTGGGTTACAGAATTATGGTCCAACACTTTGTCATTAGAGTTAGGAACATCATTTATAACGTTAATCTGTTGTTCATTATCTAACGAACTTGTGAAGTCATTCAATATAACACTATTAGTGTCTCTTTCGTTATGTATGTCAGCTATTGTTACAATCAAATTCTTATTAGCAGTTCTATCAACATTCGTTTCAAATCAATTTCTTATATCATTGTTACCTCTAGAAACATTGTCTATTTCATTTGAAAAACCATTTAGTTGACTGTCTCTTGCATCATAGTTTGGTTTGTTTCTGCTTCTGTGTAGATTTTTACTGATAGTACCAACATAGTCAACATTATTTTCAGTCGCTCTATCATACCTTGGCCAAGTAAAGATTTGGCTTCTCTTAAAATTAACAGTATCTCTCCATATTTTGCTTAGTTTCTGTTCTAAAAGTTTCTTTTCAAAGAAAAAAACATTGTCCAGTAACTTATTAAAACTGTTATCCAATACATGACTTGGATAAGTTTCAAACACGTGTCTTTGCTGTTCTTTGACTTTATCCCTCAACATATTCTCCTCTACAGAGAAATATTCAATTAATAACTGCATATAATGCATACTTTTGTCTATATTAATTAACTGTCATTTATATAATAGTTCTGGAGAAAGTGTACCTGTAGTGGGCATTTTAAGTATGCGTAACCCCCTTGGAATTATTTTCCTTGTGATGCACAACTCGAAATGTTGTCGTTGCAACTGTAAACGCTTTAACTTGATAAAATCCAATTCCATTTGTTCGAGTAGCATTGTTAATCCACTGTAACTCTCTCGCTCCACTTCCTCGACCGTTGGTTCATTGGTGACGTCATACGCCAAAAGTGGATTTTCATCCCCAGCGATGTACGATTCAAATCTCTGTGCATGAATAACAGTTTTATTCTGGTTTATAAGGCAACTCCACAGATTTGTGAGCTAGTTCTGCCATTACCAAAGCACAGCAAACAATAAATAATAACAAGAAAATCATAGCTGCTATTTCGTATGTAAATAAAAAATATATATAAAGTGATGGCAAAACAATAAGCTTCTCAGTTCTTCTCTGGTTAACAATTCGTTTTGAGGATATTTATCATCCACCGGAAATAAATAACTCCAATATTAAACAATTAATAAAATGAACTCCACGTGAAGAATAAAACAAATTTATTAGCATATAAGAACAGCAAGCGCTTTCACCTCTAAGGCTTCTTCAGGCTATCAGAACATTTCCAAAGTATGTGCTTATATACAATTATTCTGATGACATCATTTCCTTTCCATTTCATTAGTAATTATCTATCTTGCATATATAAATTACATATTATAGATCATACGTTAAACCATAAATAGTTTAGATTGCAAGATAATTATACAGGAAAAAATATTGTCCGCATATATTGAATGAAAAATATAATTATATATGCAGTCGCATTCATATATGTTTTCAATAGTAGTGCTACTAAGCCGCATCAATTTATGCAACAAATGTTAAGTCAAATCTTAGCATCACTTATTATTTGCACATATGTAATATATTATATAAAGATTTTTATTAAAATATATAAGAGGATAAATGTATAAAAAACATATGTACATGTCACGAAAAACTCTAAATTCATCTGACATATTAAAATACATTTAATATAAAATGCCTAAATTACAATTTATTTCTAACTATTGTAGTGCAAAAGTATCCGATCTGCCTTATTTGATGAACTATACCATTTTTGATATGTCATTTCCTAAGAGGTCTGTTATTCAGAACTGGCTTGATGGAAACTCTGTCATTTAAGCCAGGGTGACAATCAGCCCGTAGCCTTATAATCCATCTGCTTTTGATTTCTTCTGTTCTATTCCTAACATCACCTTTGAATGTATGTCTACACCAAATAATATTAAACTAGCTAAGCCTTGCCAGCTACAGTGGCATAGAGAGATATAGCTCAGACTACAGTATAGGTGACCACAGTTTGATTTGTGACTTGTACATTTAATGGAGCTAGCAAGTAGGATGAATATGCCCACACCACTGGGAAGGATGGTGGAGGTAGCTGTGTGTAATATAGCAATAATCCACGCCTGGGTGTGGGTAATGCTGGATTTACCCACGGTTGGCGTGGTTTGGTCCCGAAGGCGAAGCCCGTGGGACCAAAAAAAGCCAGCCGTGGGTAAATCCAGCATTACCCACACCCAGAAGTGGGTTATTGCTATTATACAATGACATTATTTAAGAAAAGAAATAATTACTTTTCTTAAATAATGGCATTGTATAATGCCTCTTTACTGCCCTTCCACAGCTGTCTGGTATTCTGTGGCAGTTCTGATGTACTGCACATGCCTACGCAGTACATCAGGGCTGTGTTCAAAAGCAAAGGAGAACACAAGATCTCCGTTGCTTTTTTTTACTGTTTCGCTATGTTAAATGGGTTTAACATAGCGAGACAGCTTTAAAATAAGCAACGGAGATCTCCGTTGCTTATTGTAAAGCTGTCTCGCTATGTTAAACCCATTTAACATAGTGAAACAGTAAAAAGCAATGGAGATCTTGCGATCTTCGTTACTTTTTTTTTAAAAAAGCTGTCTCGCTATGTTAAATGGGTTTAACATAGCGAGACAGCTTTAAAATAAGCAACGGATACCTCTGTTGCTTATTTTAAAGCTGTCTCGCTATGTTAAACCCATTTAATATAGCGAGACAGCTTTAAAAAAAAAAAGCAACGGAGATCGCAAGATCTCCGTTGCTTTTTACACACTGTGTCTCTATGTTAAAAGAGTTTAACATAGCAAGACAGCTTTAAAAAAAGCAACGGAGATCTCCGTTGCTTTTTTTAAACCTGTGTCGCTGTGTTAAACTCTTTTAACATAGCGAGACAGTGTTTTATACTAACGGAAAAAGTCCGGGCGACTGGACCTTTTTCCGTTAGTATATTGAGGGATTTACAATGGGCACGCTGGTTGGGCTGGCCAATCAGCGTGCATGTTTTAGGGGAGGAATTGTATAATAGCAGTTATTTACTGCAGGACCAGCATCTGGTGAACTGGTACCCTAGATGAAAGGCTCCATCGTGTCCACCTGCTATGCATTGTTCCTCCATGTATATCATCAAGTGGCACCTTGGTCCCCATACCCGTCTTCTTTTACCTACTCACCTACACCATTCAGTTTGTTTCTTTCTTCTTTCTCAGTTCGTCTTACTCTTAATTTTTTCCTGCTTTCTTTCAAGTCATTCATTCATTTGTTCACTCAACACATCCCAACTAGGAAATCCAATTATCTAGGGTCTGATAAGCCAACAGAATCAGTCGAGGTTCTGGATGCTCTGAGTTACAATTTAGAGTTTTTTTTTTCTTTTATTATTATTATTAAAAACCTTTTCATCCAGTGATGGCCTAAATAAAAATCATGAATAGGGAGAGAAAGTCAGTCGTACTCCTCAGCTTTGCTTTTTCTTGCATACTTTCATCCTTTCAACACACCTTAACAGAGAACTTCAAGCCCTTTAGAAGTTGCTGTGAGGTGCATTTTAGAGCTCTTTTCTACCATTTTGATCCAGTGTTGGCTTGAACAAAAATCATGAGGAAGCAAAGATATTCAGATTTTTTTTTATTTGAAGGAAGAAAGATATATTTGCAAGTATTAATGCTCAAAGCTGAATAATTGAAATTTGCCGTAAACTGAAAAGACGTGTTTGTGAGGAAACATAAATCATATCTTGGAAAAGTACCTGCCTCCCTACCCCCTCAGAAAAGTTAACTTCTGTGTATCTCCCTGTGGTGTAGAGTGGGATGGAAGTGAAAACACAACTGGGCACAGTCATACATGCCACATTGTTCCTGCCATACATATATACAGCAGGCTTCCTCATTCCAACCCCAAAAGACTGAAAGACAGCTACAATATCTGTACTACTCTGATGTTGCCACTATCTCTGTGCATCTCTGATGTCAGATTGGGAGGAAGTGTAAAAAACAAGTGGATTGTAATATATTTCAAAATGCTGCTCATAGATATATCTAAACTGCACATCTGTTTACTTCCCCCAAAAGATAGCCACCTGTAAATATATCTGTTGTTCGAATGCAGGCAGAGTGAATAAAACATAATGATCACAGTTATGCTTCCAGTGTTTTGCCTGTTGAAAGGATACTACTCCTATACAAGCTATGGTGACCCTCTGTGCTCACTTCTGATGTTAGTAAAGAAAGTTACCCAGTCCTCATCCCACACACACACAAGATACAGAAACTTTCTGGACAAACCTCTTGGTGGTGCTGGTTTTATGCTAGTTGGGGTTCATGGCAGGTGCCATTATTTTTATGTGTCAAAATCTTCATATATGTGTGTGTGTGTGTGTGTGTGTGTGTGTGTGTGTGTGTGTGTGTGTGTGTGTGTGTGTGTGTGTGTGTGTGTGTGTGTGTGTGTGTGTGTAGGCTCCAGAAGCTCAAAATATTTGGATGTTCTATGATAAATTATATTTGTTATTTTTTTTGAAAGATGACTGTCTAAACTGAGCAAATGACAAGAAGTCAGTTGCATTTATCTAGACAACTTCCGTCCCCACCAAGTAGTTATATTTACATTGTATTCCATTCAGATGTCTGATTTTGATAAAAGATGTCCATGTAATACATTTTACCTTTAAAAACACAAACAATTGTCAATTAAGTATTACAAGATGCTTTGAACAAATCATATTAGTTCTACAAAGCCAGAATAAAGTGCAAGCAAAAGCAGTGAGCCAATCATTTTCTTCCAAAGACAGTGCATTCAATTATACTACTCTGTCAGGTATAACTCAGATGCTCAGTTAAGTTGTCCATCCTACTTCATACAAATGCACACTAGTCTTGCAAAGCCAGACAGTAATTGTTTAAACTGGCCAATAATAAAAAGGCCAGTTTCTTCCAACAGACAACTCCCCCCCCCCACCCAGCAGTTATAACTACTTGTGTGTGTACCTAAGATCATTGTGAAAGAAATGACACACATATTGTATTTCATCTCTGTTCTATCAAACAGATCTGCACATTAAAGTTCTTTTTACGTTGTTCATATAAATAGCATTAATCATGCAAATATACACTAGTCCTGAGAAAACAAGAAGGGGATAAATTACTTTCTAAAGACAGCTCCTGCCCCTCCCAGATGTTATAACTACTGTTCTGTATATTTCAGATGTCTGATGCAATTAGTTGCCACACAAACTAGATTACTCCATTTTGCTTCACACAAATTATGGTAATTCTACAAACTAAGAATAATGAGCAAAGATCAACCTTTAGTCACCTTTCCCAGTGACAGGCTGGCATATTTTATATATTATCTTATTCAGTTATCTAATAGATTGACAGGTTTTGAACCAACAAGCATTTTCTGAGGAATAAGAAACATAGAACTCCACTGTCAGGTATTTGTGACCGACTGTAATTCTCAATGGTTTACCAGAAAATCATAAACATTTATGAGGGGCAGGGCATGCATATCAGATAAAATCAGGCACATTCATCAAAATCAGGGTCAGCTGAGAATTAAAATTAGCTTGCTGTCCAAAATGTTTCCTGCCAGAAATAATGCTAAACATATATGTTTATGTGTACTTAAATATATTATCTATGTATATATTTTATAAACACACACACACACACACACACACACACACACACACACATATATATATATATATATATATATATATATATATATATATATATATATATATATATATATATATATATATATATATATATATATATGGGTCTATGTCAATAAAATGGAAAAGACCATAGTTTCAAAAAATACGAGCATCCAAAAAAAAATCTACCTTTTTTACATTTCTGTATGGGGGCAAGCCTCCCTGCACCCCCCACACTCCCTGCAAATTATATATACCAATCCCGAGACTGCATTATAGTGAAGAAAAGGCTGCATTTCCCTGTCCTCACTGTACCGCGATCTCCATTCAAAAGCTTTGAGTTTTCAAAAACTCGATCACATGGTCTCAACCATATGGAGTATAGTTTCTGAAAACTAGATCAGCTGATAGACATACACATGCACTCACATATCTAGTGTTCTGGGTGGAGCAGGAGGCCAATAAATCAAATAGCCACATGTACAGCACTGCCTCCTACTGAGCTGCAGTTGCTGTTATTTTGAATAAAGACACTATATGCCTTGTAGTTATTTGTTTATTCCCTTAATGGACACCTTACTTCTTTAAGAAAATAAATAAATATAAAAAATCGCACCTACCATAGAAAACATCTACTCTACCTGAGTGTAAAGCCAGCCATGCTTTAGAGGAGGGAGGTGGGCAAGTTTGATTCAACAAACTTCATTCAAAATACTTTAGAATCACTTCATATTAAAATTAAAAAGCCTCTCTCATTTGTTTTCAACCTTTTACTTACATCTGGCATTTACTGAAACCTTTCAAAAATACCTCTATTATACATCTCCTTAAAATTGCCTATCCTCTTGCACTAAAAGACTGTAGACCTACTCCTAATGTCTGTCCCCATACTAAGTTTTTCAAAAATTGGATTTATAAATAAATGTGCATTTACATTACTAGCTATGGACTTCTGCGAGATTAGCACAACACTATCACTGTTCTTTACACAGTTAGCAACCTCATATAATAATATCAACAAAAGTAAATTAACTTCAGGAATTTTCATCAATTAAGTCTGATAAATTAGCTAGACTCAGTTTTGGACATACAAAATGTTATGGCTAGAGAACTACTAGTCAGATAGGTTGTTCCAAGTCTTGGTATATCACTTCATCTCTTGTGCTTGAGCATTCATTTGCATTTGTTTACAGTTGTTAGTACTGGAGCCACATCTGTTATCTGTCTTTATAAGTTGTCCGACAAAGAATATCCCTATCAGTAAGACTTAGCTAACTTCTTGGAAAAATGCTATTCATGTTAGTATTAATGCATCTAATTCAGGAGTTGTGGTATTTAAGACAAAGTGATTACTAGCCAATCAGCATAGTGGACTAACAGAAATATTTAGGACTGATATTAGACCCTAGACTAACCTTCAAACAACATGTAGAAGTATTGGATAATAAAGTTCAAAGTCACTTCAAACTGTGCTAAACAATCTAATATCTAGTCTCACATGAGGCACAATAAGCCGTAGCTAGCAAAGAGCTGATTCCAAACGTTGAATATGAACCTCCATTCATTATCACAGGAAACCTAGGAAGTTGAAGACTACCAAGTCTAGTGACCTCCATGCCTTGCCATTTCTAACCCTAGACTGCACCTTCCCTCTTAGGCTAAAACAATGCAGCCCCAGGGTGAGTTTATAAATACTTATTCAATTATTTAAGTCCCATTGGAAAGAAGATAGTGTATCACACTGCTTTATTTGAAAGCAAGTCTATTCCAGAGATGAGGAAAATACTGTGCAATGTATCTGTCTCCACCTTGTTTTATTAACTTGCTGAAGTACATTTAGATCTTGTGTTCTAAGATTGGTAGGATTATTTGATTTATGAAGTTACAAGAGATCCTGGGCTACTGTGTCCATGCCTGCTTGGAAGGCAAGCTATAGGTCTCCTCTGAGGAGTCTATAGCATTATAAAAAGATAAGCAGTGATTCTAGATTTGTTTCCATGTAGCTTAGGGATTTTAAGCCTCTGATTATCTTTGTTATCAGTTTCTAAGATCTTTCCACTGTTTTTGTATGTCTTGTAAGGTACATCCAAAAGGAGCAATTGTATCCTACAAATGGTTATGTCAGTGCTGGATAAAAGGGGGCAATAACCTCTTCAGATATGGATAATATTCCCTTGGCATTCAGCTGCACCAGGTAGAAAGATTTCTTGACAAATACTGCAACATGATGATTAAAGGAAGGGGATATTCAGCTCAGGTCCCCAGGACTGCAATTACATTTTCATTTTGAAGTGGAGTATTGTAAATGTTATATACTGGGGAGATGGATTACTTGCAAATCAACAATGTTTCATTGTTAAACAATTAATTTAAGCCCATGGTCAATGCACCAGACATTTATAAATGCAGGTTCTTGCTGGAGGGCTTCTGTGTCAGACAAACATTTGACAGTGATTCCCAAGTTGCAGTCACTCATAGACTCAGTTAGCCATAGATTTTGCTTTTGTCTATAGATCAGAGAAGTAAATACCAAGCAAAATGTGCCCCAGTACTAAGCCCTGCAGGATGCCACTGGTCACCTTTGTGTTCTCTGATGCTGCCCTTGTTGACCTCATTGTGTGAGTTCTGTCGTCTAGACAATTAACTATCCATCTCAATACATAGGGCACTATTTGTAATATATTTAGTTTATTAATTATGCTAGCATGGGGAGGGTGTCAAATGCCATGGCAATTCAAGGCAGGCTACGTATACAGTGTTACTGCTGTCAACAGCTTATGTTACATTTTCAAAGACATTTATAAGGTTTATTAGAAAGGATCTTCCTTTTACAAAATACATTTGCTGAAGATCTAGCCTGATGAGACTTTTAATATTTATGTTAATCAAAACTCTTGCATTTGGTTCTAGGACTTACATATGAGTCTGATGGGCCCTATATTTCCCAGGGTCATTAGTTGGGCCACCTTTATGGAGTGACACCACTAGTGTTGTACACAATGTTTCCAAAACTGAGCTTGGCTACAGGTTCTAATTAAATGACACATGGAGACTTTCGACCATGGTATGTCTAGTTTTATTTAGCCCAGTATGTAATCTGGAACCAAGGAGGAGCTGTTCTTAGTATTGGCACCTTTAGCACGAGGTTTTTAGTGGTGGTGATGATGGGAGGGTTAGAGGTTTGAAAGATACAGGCATCACAGAGCTTTGTATAGACATCTCAGGAGTAAAATTTCTACTGAATTTATTTGTTAATATTTTGGTGATGTCCTTTAAGTACAAACAGTGTTTGCCATTGTAACAGTCATTGGTTTCAGATCCCAACCAGAGTTATTGGTCTGCCTAAGTATGCATAACCTTTTTTAAATTCTTAGTAAATCTCCCAATATTTTCCTTAACCTGGAGTTTTATAGATCTGTTGTGGACTCTAGTAAGTAATTTCCTTTTTCTAGTGTTTATTAATATCAGTGGACCACTGGGGTAGTTTACATTTAAATTTCTCATTGTGTTTGGATCTAGATGGGACTGCTAATTCTATACATGTATGTATGTGGGTATAAAGCTCTTTCACAACTCTATCAGCTGTGTAAATGTCTGGGGTGTTATAGTGATATGTATGTAAGGCAAACACTTTAGCCATTAAGCCAGCCTCCCAACTCGTGGGACTTCACATATTCTGAGATTTATGCACTTCTTGTCCTTGAATTTTGATATAGTGATTTCAAAGGTTTTAGACAGTATGAGGAAAAAGTTACTAGCTTGTGGTTTAACTTAAAAGGGCAGGGAGTTACTTGGGGAGCTCTGCATGTTCATGCTATTTTTGGAAGTACTATGTCAAGAATACATTGTCCTCCAGTTGAGCTAGTAATCTGGTTCATTTAGTTTTTATTTACTACATCTAAACATTTCTGTGCAAGTCCTGCACTAAAGGTGTGGGTACTCCAGTCAGTTGATGTATTATTCTTAGTTATGAGGAGTTCCTCTATGATGTTTAGGAAACATAAATGAATTACTGGGGTCATGGAAAGTGTTGTTTAACAGGTGATAAACTAATAGTTGATTCTGTTTAGTGCTATTTGGAGTTTCATAAGTTCAGTATGTAGTTCTATGGGACTCTATCTACAGGGGACAAGGTATCTGACAAAGTATGCATTCTATTGCCATTGCCACTGAGTCTGAAGGATTAGTTGGTGCTAAACATATATGGAAGAAGGGAGAGGAGGGTGCTTTCAGACATTTAATTCTTGCTTCATTAATTACACACATATGGATGTCTTCACATACTGGAGTACCTCAAGGTCAGTCAGTTTTTTGTTTAGGCTTTTGTCACTGAACAGACTCACTTTAATTTGATATTAATATGTTTGCTACGTTGGAATGATCATTGAATGAAATTTGCCAAAACAGCACTATATGGACAGTAAGGGTTCTAGTCATTCTGCAGAAGTCTATATAAGAGTTGCAAGCCATCCCTGGGAAAGCAAGTAGAACTGTCAAGCATCCCATTCCATGTTGACACATACTGGATCCCACTAAAATGACACCGATTATTTAGCCAACTGTTGAAGCCACAATTTTTTTTTTCTTTATACTTAGGCATAATTCATGAAGAGAGAAGGACTCTGTTTAGTATTTAGATCTTGCCTGCATTTGTGACATGCATGGAAAGCTCTGACATGCCTCTCGCCAACTCCCACAGGGCTCTTCAACCCAAGTTATCCACACCCACATTACAACTATCACACTGGAGTTATATTTGTCGAGTGCAATGGCCCTGAGTTTCCTTGTGATGTCTGAGATCCTGGTACCTGAAAGACAACTCATTGTCACCCTCTCTTTTTCTTGCCTATTGGGTAGAGAGTCTGCATGTCTCCCATGGAGATTCACTGAACTATTTTATTAGAGTGATCTGGTATACTAGAATCAGACCATTTTCTCAAGGTGACTCTTATTTAAAGGTGAGATATCATATGATGTTTGATTTTAAGTTTTGCTGAAACTTAATCCTTATAAGTCTAGGAGGCTTTAGAAAGGATTTCTTCACAGAATCAGTCTATAGGTACATATGCACTTACTAGGTTACTAGGGTATTGATCTGTGAGGATCTTAAGAAGCCTAGCCTTATTTTCCCATGGTAGATTTTACCCCTTAAAATTTCCATACAAATAACCTGGGGATGATCCGAACAAGGATATTTTGGGACATTTACATGTATATATATGCCATTATTTTATGTTTCAGGGTTAGTTGTACAACATGTGGAGTGGTACTGCAATGCTCACGTTCCATTTTTTTTTTTTTTTTTTTGAGAAAGTGAGGTCTCCATGTCTCTTAAATATTTGAAATTATCAGAAAAGGAATTGTTGGTGTTTTAGTTAAGAGTTCAGTATCTAAGAGCATAAGACAGTTGCTAAAGTGCTTTGGGATACCTTTATTATTTTTATTTTATTTTATATTTGTTTATCGGGTAAGTCTGACTGGACATAAGTCCTTTTTCAGCAGAGGCCCAGGGAGAAAAGCTTTACATACTATACAATATAGAACAAATTACAGGACAATTATAAAACACAGGGTAGCTACATTTGCAAAGCATCAGCAAAGTACATTCTGGTAAAAAAATACAATTGGATAATCACAGTAAAGCTCCCGGTAATGTACAATATAGAACAGTTACAGGACAATTATAAAATACAGGGTAGATACATTTGAAAAGCATCAGCAAAGTACGGTCTGGTAAAAATACATTTGGATAATCACAGCAAAGTTACAGTTGGTAAAGAAATTACAAGTCAGTTGTAAAAACACTGGGTAGATACATTTGGAAAACATCAGTAAAGTACAGCCTGGTAAAGTCTAGCAAGGTATAGTCTGGAAGGAAAGATTGCTGACAGGCTAGTATAATCAAGGAGGTTACCAGTTTTATAGTTATTTTGAGATAGATTAATATAGGTATGGTTGGTTAGGTCATGTAAACCTTTAATCTTTAATATGGTTAGCCAGGAGCAGAGCAGTGACACAGCCATTTATTAGCTATGTGAGATTTTAGTGTTTTCTTAAATTGGTATAGGGTTGTGGTGGATATTATAGCCTGTGGTAATTAATTTCCATATTTGCCTATGTAATTTGAGAAGAGGCATTCACCAGCTTAGTTTTTGTGTTTGTTAGTCCTAATAAGGGGTTTGCTGATAGATCTTAGGGTTCTAGTGGTGGTGTAATGGTTCAGGGAAGGGGTTTTATCAAGACTGTAGAAAGGTTTGTGGGCTATAGTTAGTTGGTTAAAGAGAAGGAGTTGAGGAAGTTCCAGCCAGTTAAGTCTTTTAAGTGCTGTGCAGTGGTGAGATCTAGATGCTGAGTTTGTAGCGTATCTGGTGATTTTATTGTAACAGATTTCTAATTTTGCCAGTTCTGATTTTCTTAGGTTTATCAGTATAGGGGAGGCATTGAGCAATGTAGAGATTAGATGTGTCTGGGCAATAGTGGCTTTAGTGTTATCTGTGAGGAAGTGTTTATTTTGGGTCTATATTACATCACCAAATGCTTAAAAAAGTGAACAGTTATTAATCGACCCTATGTAAGCAAAAGCTTACAATGTCAAACTGTCAGAACAGTGATTTTTTTTCCAAGGGAAAAAAAATCACTGTTCCAACAAAAAAAAAAAAAAAAAAAGAAAACACTTTAAACATTTCATTAACTGGGGGGGCTTCACCCCCACACCACCCCTACTTCAATATACCAAGTCCGAGATTGGATTACAGTGCCGAAAATGGCAAAGTAACAAAGTGGCCAAGCAAATTCTTTCCCAGAGAAAGAATTCACTTAAAAGCCACTTCGATAATTTGCCTTTTCAGTCTTTTAATTTCAACCAAGATGCATTTGAAGGAATGTGTCTTCGGTCTTGTAATAGGAACCCTTTATTTTTATATAAGGTATCAAGTTTTTTTGTGTACTTTTTTGACTGTCGGTAATATGTGGACATCAAATCACAAATTTCAGTCTATTTCGACTCCTAGAAGTTTAGTATGTTGGGAGTGGGTGGTTATGGCATTATTTGATGAAACAATGTTAAAAGTAGTCATGGGAATTGATGATTTTGTAGGCTGGGATATCATGAGCTTTGTTTTTGGGGATTTGGAATTAATTGAGAGTTAGTTAACCATTTTTCTGCTTCTAAGAATGATTGTTGAGTTTGTGTTTGGAGCTCCTGTAAGTTAGAAATGGCACATATGACTGTGGAGTCATCCTTGTATTAGATAAAGGTGGCCAGTAAGGTTGGGTTATGAAGGTTATTTGTGAACAGAGAGGAGAGAAGAGAAGGGGTACTAGTATTGAGCCTTGTGGGACTCCCAGGGTAACTAAGAGTCATAGTGAGAGTGTTTGTTGCCAATGTATTGCTTGCTGGCATCCAGTTAGGTGATCATGGAACCAGGCAAGGGTGGACTCAGATAAATTTAGTTCTGTAAGGACATTCAGTAGTTCATTATGGGAGACCATATCAAAAGCTTTGGATAGGTCTAGGAAGACAGCGGATACAAATTTGTTATTGTTTCTGTGTTCATTAATAGTATTGGTAAATGATATTAGTGCTGTGGTTGTACTATGATATGGTCTAAAGCTGTTGAGAACTAGTTAGAAGTCTGTTAGCATGGAGGAAGTCAGTGATTTGTTTATAATTCTTTCAAGTATTTTAGACAGAGGGGATAAGATCATGATTGGGTGGTAGTTGGCTAACCCTGTTGATGTGCCACCTTTATGTGAAGGTGTATGATGTAGGAGGTTTTCCAGAGGGAATGGATTGAATGTTCTAATATGGATCTGTTGATAAGAATACTTACTGTGTAGGTGATACCCTCAGCTGGTAGTTTGAGGAGATCACCAGGTAGATTGTCTACTGTTGGTGTGGTTGGTTTCAGTTTTTGTAGTTGTTTTTTGATTGTTTCAGTAGAGACTGGTTGCAGTAAGAAGGCGTTTGTGTTATTTGGTGGATTATTAGTGGCTGTTATGGGAAAGGTTGTTTGACTATTTGACATAGCTAGGATGATTTCTATAAAATAGCTATTGAACTGGGTAGCTATATCTTCTAAGTTGTTGTTAGTAGAAGGGGGGGGTGCTAATTTTGCCTGGTTGCAGTATTCTATTAATGGCTGACCAGAATTTTTGAGGGTTATTGTGATGTTTGGTTTGGATGTCAGAGTAATAGTTGATTTTATCTAGTTTAATTTGCTTTTTTGCCTTATTTCTGAGCTCCCTATAGGTTTGTAGTGCCAATTGGGACCTGGTTGTGTATCAGTTTGCCCAAGCTTTGTCCCTTGTTTTTAATAGTAACCTAGTTTCCTTGTTTTACAACGAGGCACAGAGCTTAAACAACATAGAATCCTATGTTCTGCTGAGATAATTATTAGCTATACAGTGGGTAGTGTAGTCAAACGTGAATGTCTGTTTAGGTAAATGAGTAACTTGGGTTTAAATGTGACTGTGATTAAGCATAGCTCAGGAACCTTGTGTACCAGTTGTGTTGATTTTAATTGTAGATACTGTGGACTACGTAGAATGACATATCACTGTTAGGGCTGCTATGAGTGACTTTTAGGCTGCTATGTGCTTAACTCTATGCATTATGCAGCTACACACAATGTTTGCTACACTTGAGATTGTAAAACCCTAGCTAAAAAAAGGAAGTGGGATAGTTGCTTATGTTAAGAACAATTACAACTAAAGGTGCCTAACTCTAGGGAGCATACATTTCAATCCTGCAGCACTAAGCACACATCCGTGTAACATAAAACAAACTAGGAAATCAACCAACCAGTGGAAAAAAGCTAAAATGTTAATCAATGGTGTTTATCTTTCCAGGATTTCAGATGTTACCCTCCTCCCATTTGCATAACCGCTACAAGCTGTAGATGATGTACACACCTGGCCAAACTGTCTGTTTGCTGTAACTTTGAAAGTGACTACAAACAAAGAAAATACATGCAGTAGCACCTATTAATTCACTTAACACAAATCAATTGAAATGCAGTCCAAATTGTAAACCACTTCAACTAATAGTTGCAATTTGTAACTGAGAGAAAACACAGTAAAAGTGAAGAAAAAAGACAAGGCTTAAACTGATTTAAATTGCTAGCTACATCTCAGAAACCACTTGAAATGCAGCGTAAAGAATAAAATAACTTCAATTAAAAAGTTGAAATCCCACAAAGTGCCGGGCCCTAATGGTCTTACTCCAGAGTTTTATAAAACATTTTGTAGTATGATTGTTAAAATACTATCATATACATTTAATTATATAATTAATAATAAAATCAATGACCCTCACTTTAATGCATCCAAAACAATTCTAATACCCAAAGAAAATTCGGATCACCAAAACCCAGATAATTATAGGCCCATATCACTCTTAAATATTGATACTAAAATTATGGCTTCTATTTTAGCTAATAGACTGAAGAAAATAATGAATTTAATAATTTCCAATGAACAAGCTGTTTTTTTAACTTCTAGGCAAACCAGTGACAATACTTTAATACTCCATACATTAATTTCTTATGCCAATCAAAGGAACTTAAATTTGTATGCACTTATTATTGATGCACAAAAAGCCTTTTGATAGCGTTAACATAACATTTCTATTTCATATTTTACCATATTTTAATATACCGCAAGAATCAATCAGAACATTACAAATATTATATAATAATCCCTATACAACTTTATACATCAACAAGATTTTTTCCAAAAGAATACAAATTAAAAATGGAACCCATCAATGCTGTCCTCTATCCCCTTTATTATTCAATTTATATTTAGAACCTTTATTTTTACATATTAAACAAAATGTATGCCATAATGCCCCAATACTTTATGGTACCAAGATTTCTATGGCAGCTTTTGCAGATGACCTCAATATATACTGTACAACACCAGTTGCAGATACCAAAAAATTACTAACAGCTGTTGAAGATTTTGCAGTAATATCTAACTACAAAATAAACCTTAAAAAAAATGTATTTCTTTTAAAAACTCCGAAACCCTTTTTGCTTTTACCATTGGTAGGGCAAGTAAAATCTGAAGAAAAGATTAAATATTTAGGTATTACATTTTCCACAGATAATAAGGACTTTTATATTAATAATGTTAAACTAATTTGGGAGCACATTCTATCTGACCTAAGGAGATGGAATAACTTGAAATTACCACCACTAACAAAGGTCTCAATTATTAAAATGAACGTATTATCTAGACTATTATATATCTTCAGATCTACTCAAGTTCTAATCCCTAAGAAGTTCTTTAAACAAATTCACACGGAATCTGCTAAATTTATATTGGAACCAAGGAAAACTAGAATTTTATATGACAAATTGATGACCCCAAAAAATAGAGGTGGTTTAGAATTACCCAATTTTGAAAAATATTACTTAATAATAAATGCTAATAGAATTTTAAGAATTGCTAATTATAATGCACATAGTAATAATTGGTCCCCTAACTGGTTAAGATTGAATTACAAACATGCTGAGAGTCTGAATATTAATCCTAAATCATTACCTTTTCTAAGAAAAGATACTTTTAAATCATTTGCTCTAATGGAGCATATTAAAAAATATATAACATTATTACAAAATTTCTTTAGTTCATTAAATCTTATCCAACACATGATGATCTTACAACCTTTTCATAGGAATCCCAACCTGAGAATTAATAATCAATTAATAGATCTAAAAAAATTTCCACTTATAATAAATTTAACTCTACGTGATATATACCCTTATTTGAATTATTCTGCTCATAATTTAAGACAGGAAATGAACCTTCCCAAATGATATTTAATCATATTGAGACAGATTAAAGATCTATCTATAAGCTACTTTAAAGATTAAAGAATTAATGATGAGGACTTAACAAAATGTACAAATTTATGGCAAACCATCTTACAAGATACTAAGTTCATAACATCTGCATATAAACTAATAAAATACTTTAAATATCAAGATCACGTCCTTTTGTCAAACTATTGGAAAGAAAAATACCATTGATTGAAGAAAATAAAATATTAAAAGCAATTAATTTAACAATAAAATCAATTTCCCTCCAAAAGTTAACATTTACCCAACTCATGATACTTAATAACGCATACTATACATGTCTTAGCTTGCATAAATTTAACTCCAAAAATTCTCCTAAATGCCCATATTGTAAAGATGAAACTGCTGACCTCCTTCATATGTTCTGGAGCTGTAAATGTATATACAAACTATGGAATTCCTTAAAACTACAACTGCAAAAGATGGGTTATCAAAATTCAACGCTTTCTTGGGAATTTACTATATTACATACCCCCCCAAATAATCTATCTAGATCCCAAATGACCATACTTATGAATATCTTTTTGTTAATTAAACTATAGCTACAAATTGGTTGAATCCATCTCAAACTTCATGGGACAACTTCAAGATTTTAGCGATAAAATACATATTAGCCCACAAATTACTAATTAATGATCATACCAAACATATAAATAATCTGAAGATCTGGGAACAAATTTTCAACATTATATTGGCTTAATGTAAGGAACCCAGGATAACCCTTAGATATAAATACTATAAAGTCAAATTTTATCAGAAATCAAATTATTATAAGATACTATACCTATTGATAAGTCTCTTCATATATTCTTTTTTGTTAAAAAATGGAAGCATTCATGTATATAGTGTACATATGTTGTAGGATTGTTGTTAGAAGTATTGTTTGGAAATTGCCTGTGTATTTCGTATTTCTCGGTCAAATGTTTGTATGAACAAATTGACAAATAATAAAGAATTATTATTGAAAAAAAAAAGACTAAAATAACTTCAATGTATAGTTGTAACTTTAAATTAAAAGAAAACAGACTGAAATGTAGAAAATAACAGAAACCACTTAAAAGTGATCAAAATAGAGAACTGCAAAATGTCTTCAATTAATATCTGGAACTTACAAATGCAGGAAAATTGATTTAAATAGTTAGGCAACTTCAAGTGCAGTAGTATAAACGTACTTCCTGTTTACACAATTAAAATAGAGTAAAACTGTTACTTTGATTTTAGCTCAGATTTTGTGCTCAGGAGGGCTGCTTTCAGGAATCTTAGAAAAAAACTCATAAATAGCTAGTCACTTCAATCTACTGAAAACAAAAACTTGGTCAGTTTTTAACTCTAGGAGGCACATGTATCCAGTGCTATGATCAATTACAAAGATTTAAATAACCGGCACAGGACAGAGAAAATATGCTGATTTGCTCACGTCTACTCAGGATTTTAATCTATAGTTCTAAAAGTTAAAAGTAAAAAAGCAGCTAGCTGGTACAACTGAATTAAAAAAAAAAAACAATATAAACCAACAACATTGTGTCATTGTGCTGCAACTGTAGTTATGCAAGCACTTTCATTTCCCTCAAAGAACTGTTACCTTCAAAGGGAGATGAACACACTTACATTAAGTAAAGTGCTAGGAAAAAAGATTATGAGGGTTATTGGTTTATTTTGTTAGTCTGCAATACTGTTCCCCTCTCAAAGCTCTAGTAGCTGCTAACAAGCAGGCATACACTTAAAATGTTGCGCATTCAGACACTATTGTTTATAAGACCCACATTCCCTATTGCAATAGGTGATAAGGAATTTATCAAATTACTCCTGCCTCATATAATGACTTTCCTACTGTCATTAGAAAAGAATATACTCTTAAGGGGTTGAAAAACAAATTCAGGCAGTACATACTGAAGTCATTGTCTTGTACATGGTTCAAAGGCTCTGGATGAGAGGCATAAGCATTCATTTGATAAGGTAAACCATTTTGCTTCTTAAGACCTTAAAGTATTGCTCTCATGGCAAATATTCTCCTTGAAGCAATCAGTTTATAAATTCAACATCTTTCTTCTCCTTAGCTATGCTTACTATCTTCTGTAATTCATATATTTGTCCTTTAATTCTTTTATATATTATTATTTCACTTCTACTATTGATTGCTTATATTGCTATATGTAGCATCACTATATATATATATGGGTACATGTCAGTACATCGACAAGTTAGAAGATCGACATCCACTTCACCGACACATGAAATAATCAACACCGCAAATCACAGACATTTAACAGGTAAGAAGTTTAAATTTTGCTAATCATGCCTACCACACATGCATAACACTGCCACACTTATTAAAACATGGTAGGCATGATTAGCGAAATTTAAACTTCTTACCTGTTAAATGTCCGTGATTTGCGGTGTCGATTATTTCATGTGTCGGTGAAGTGGATGTCGATCTTCTAACTTGTCGATGTACTGACATGTACCCAAATATATATATATATATATATATATATATATATATATATATATATATATTTATATATGCATATATTATTTATAAATGTGATAAATGTGATAATTGCTCTTTACAGTACTTTACAATATAAGTTTTCAGGATTGGTTTTCACCATACTTGCTTTAATTTGGAAGGTGTGTGTGCCAGTAAGCCAGCTATATGAATATTTTGAAAATGGAAGGTTATTATATTATATTGCATTATATTATATTATGCCAATAAAACATTTACAATAAAGGTATACTCAACACCGGGGTTCCACAATGACTCTTTCTTCCCAGTATATTAATGGTCTTACCCTTGATCTTCCCACTCTTATCCTGGTAATGAATGCAGATGACATTGTATTTCTAGACTCACATGCATCTCTCAGTAGACTTCAATCCAGCTTACAAAGCAATTTGTCTAAACTGTACAACTGGGTAACTGCATAACAATTCTTAATAAACCAAAAGAAAATCAGTATGAAGATGCTATCTACTCCTCATAAATTAGTCAAGAATGAAAACAATACTACTCAAAATCAGCAATGACAGTATGATCCCTAGTGCTACTGAACAAAAATTATTGAGGTATCTTCCTTGAGCTCACCCTCAGCTTTAGAATATTTATGAAAAAAATCACCTCCAAAATAGTTTTTCAGCTAAAAATTGTATTATAAAATATTGCATCATTTATTCCCTGCTGCCCAGAACTCTTTACAGAAAACTATACTAGAGCTAAAATTAGAGTACGTTCTATCCCTGTTGTATTTTCACTTAACTTACAGCCTGCAAAAATGACCAAACAGTAGAAAGCAGGATATGTGTATCTGTCTTATTAGCAGATCCTCAAAAAACACAAATGTGATACCCTAAAGGAACTCAAGTGGCTTCCAGAACATGCAAGTCCTCACTACTGCTTTGCAATATTTTATTCAAAATTCTGAAGCATAGTTATTGCTCACCCTTTGAGGCATATCTTCCACCATCAGAGAGCAGAAATACTCTCTGAGAAGTATTCAGGAAGCTAACCAATCCTAGCCAGGTCACCCTTCAAATCAGTTACTAACAAAAGAGACTTGTCTAGTTTAGGGCCTGCTACAAGGAATCACATTCTTACAGAAATCACAAATAATCAAGAAGTGAGACTTTGTAAAACCATATAAAACCATTTCATTGGAATTTGTGCTTATATTTTGCTCCTGGTGAGAGACAGAGCAGACAGTATTCATTATTGACTGTCTCTGATTAGGCAGTGAGTGTCTATATGGACCTCCCTGATTGGCAGTGGGGGTATTCAAGACATCTACTAGGAAAAGGTTACAACAAGCCCACAGATCTCTGCATCATCTGGGGCAAGATTGTTGATCACTAGAGCATGTAACCTGTATCCCATCTTGGGATTTGTGCTACTGTTTTGCTTTTGGTGAGAGAAAAAACAAAGTGGCATTGTATTCCAGCAATTTGAAGCTGTGGTGAGACCAGCACTAGCCGTACCCAGGTACTAACCAATCAGGTGACTCCTCTCTTTTCATCATTCTTGACAAAACTAATTCTTTATTTTCAGTAAGTACTGACTGATTAGCTGCATTCTAACCTAAATTCAGAATACCTCCCTAAATACTTCATCCATAAATCAGCAGGGTCTACTTTAGTAGTTTTCCTGCAAGTTCTGGGCAGTGCACTGTATGTACGCAGGCACCTTGAGTTGATATTTGTACTGTAACAGCACCCACAGAATTTCACCAATACCTAGTTGCATTCAGGTTAACTAATTTGTTGGGACAAGCACTGATCCAAGAGCTGCAAACCAGATACTTTAGACATTTCTTTATATTCTCACTGTAACCATTTAATCAATAAAAAATGGCCTACTATCATGGATATGAACTTTACTACTAGCTCAGTTACCAGCTTGATGGATATGGGCATCCATATGCAATGAAGAAATTGTGTCATGTTTACTGTCAACCAGCTAATTTTCAAACAAGCTGACAAAGTATGTTTGAGATGTAGTTACAGAATGTCACTGAAGTAAATAGTGTGGGAAGAAATAGCGAGGGAATTGTTATGGCTAGGCTTGTATAGACCCTAGGGCTGAAAGCCTAGTACCAACCTATGAACCTATGAACCTATCACATAAAGGCACTTTAAATGTCAATCAGGCTATAAGTAGCACACAGAGTACAAAGCAGACACATAGACCCACATATGCTAAGGAACCTTGAAGGCCTCCTAGACAAAGTACAGATAAAAATACACTCAGCAAACCTGAATGCACTCTTTCAAAGCAACACCACATTAACACATACAGCCATAGCTCATCAAGCCTCTACTTATAAGCCCATAATGCAAGCCACCAAACAATCCAATATTCTGGTCATTGGAGACTACTTTCTGTGACATACTGTAACCAGGTCGAAGAAAGAGAAAGTCATGCCAGTTGCTTTTCATGGGTCAGGATCTACCACATTGTTCACATACTCAGGTTATTGAACCTCAATACCAGTGTGACTCAGCCATAGTCCATGTGGATGTAAATAAACTGAGATGTCCCTTCCTAGACTACATGAAGAAGGACATCTTGAAGCCCCGGGAATATGTGTCTCAGGCTGGTATGACTTTAGCATTTAGCAACATTTTACCTTCTCCAAGGATGATGTCATAATATGATCAGAAGATGACTGACTTTAATAATTGGCTTAGTTTCTCGTGTCATTCTGGGTCTATATTAGAACATCGAATATTTAACAGTTGGAATCACTAAAGGTCGACCTTTGGTGATCAAACTGTTAAAACATCGAATGTTAAGAAAAAAAACTAAAAACAACAACAAAAAAAAAAACTAAACAGTGTAGGCAGGGGGGCAAGCCCCCCCTGCACCCCCACACCCCCCACTACTTAAATATACCAACTCTGAGACCGCACTGCATTGAAGTAAACAGAAATCTCCCCTTACAGAGATTTCCATTTACTTGTTCGATGTTCGGCAGTTTCGCTATTTTCGTGTTGACAATGTCAGATTTGAAATTGTTGGCTTTCGAGAACCTAATATAGACCCGTCATTCTAAGGGGGTGCAACATTTGTCAGCATGGAAGGACATGGTCAACAAACCATGCTGCTTTGCCAAGGATGTTCTAAACCTCTCCCCTCTATTCTTTCAAATATTAGCTAAAACACTGTCCTCCTCATAGTGCCTTTTTTAGGCAATACCAAACTAAGAGTACTTCCAACATAGTAAATCAAAACCAAGCAAATGTAAAGGTTTACTGCTCAATGCTAGGAGTTTAAACAAGAAATTCTACTCCCTACAAGCTCTCTTTACCCCAGAGAATGCTGACATCTGTGCTGTCACTGAGATGTGTTTTCTAGCCAGAGAAAGCACACAGGCGGTGTAAGGTTATAATGTCTTCCACACATTTAGACCAGCTACTACACACAGAGGGACTAAAGCTGGAGGTGTCATGATTTACATTAAAAAATATATAAACCTCAAAGTTGGTCAAACATGGTGATGCACTTCAGCTTCTCCAAGTTAAAATCATGGCAGGCAAAATACCGTACAACCTCCTTGCAAGCTATAGGCCCCCCTCTATGACCCTGGAAGCCCATAACTTATATTTAAGAGAATGATGAAAATCATGGCAAAAAAATAGGAGGTATAGCATCCAGCAGGATAAAAGCACTCTCATTTGTGTGACTGTGTGTGTGAGTGTGCCCTCCATGGAGGGTTGAGCACCAAGCTAGCAGCCCGACCTCGTAACAAACATAACCGCTACTGAAACGAGTTCCTGGAAAGCGCTCATTGCTCAATGTGCTGAGTGGCACAGAGAGGATGAGAGCGAAAGAGATCAAACTAAACAAACAACTCAGAGAAAATAAAGTCTACCAAAGCCAAATCTCAGGTAAAATTGTCCTCCCAGGCCACAAGGCATCTTCCAGCTATGCCTATAGCCTCAAAGGCCATACACAATTGTGTGCAGAGGTCATTGTTAATGGAGCCACCTATACGGAGCCAGAAAATATAGCAAACATACTGGCAGCCAAATTCAGCTCTAATTTTCCCCTCCCACCCCCTCAATCTCCCTTCAGCAAATACCATCAAATATAACTCCCCTACTTTTCACTAGACAACCGGTCTTCAATGCTCTTTCTCTTAAGCCAATAACACTGTGTCAATGGGCACAGACAATATCCCAGGATGCCTTCTAAATAACATTAAACATGCCTTACCTGGCCTTCTGGGATTGCTATTTAACTGTAACCTTTATACAGGCGTTGTGTCTGATGAATGGAGAACAGCAACACTCATCCCTTACACAAAGATTGGGAATCTACAGTCATGGGAAACTACAGACCTGTAAACATCACTAGTCTGATATTAAAGTCATGAGCAAAATTATAATGGAAATTATCAATAATGATATAGAAAACCTCCAGACACTGGACCCAATCTAATTTGATTTTGTCAAGGGCAGGTCATGCTGATTCAACCTGATGGACTTCAGTGAGAAGATCACAAAAGACTTTAGATGAGGGCAGAATAATTCACACTACCTACCTTGACTTGACCAAGACATTTGACACAATAACCCACTCAGGCATTGTTGACAAATTCGGGAGGTCAGGTATAAACTCTTATGTCACCTAGCGGATAGCCAGCTGACTCATAGACAAGACCTAAGAAGTTAGAATTGGGGAGTCCACCACTACAAAGAGGCCAGTCACAAGCAATTTTCCTCAGGGTTCAGTCCTGATACCCCTATTTGTTGGCATTAACTTCCATGAATTTAAGGCCAATATCAAGGGCCTCTGGCTGACCAAATTTGCAGACAATTGCAAATTAGGAGAAGTCATAGAATCCCACACTGATACTAATGCTCTCCAGTAACAGCTGATGTAGACAAATAACTTGTATCAGAGCCGTGACTAAAAATAATTGCCAAGAACCACATAATAGCATCCTTTGGGAAATAATCAACCCCTGGTAACTATCATATTGACAACACACCCCTAAGAGTCAACCCAGTAGTCAGGGACTTGAGGACACACATAGATAGTAATCTAGTCTTTGACCATCACATGTCCTCAGTACTGAGTAAATCATTCTATGTTGTGCCACTTATAAACAAAGATATAACATCTAGGTCTAAGGAAGTCATTGTTCCACTGCATTTGTCATTCATCAGACTTAACATTGAATGCAATGCTTTTTTTGGTATGTACCTAACCAGGCACATCCAACAAATGCCCACAGAGATTCCCACTAAAAGAATGCAGGGCATAAGTACCATGCTATACAAACCACCTCAAAGGCCTACTCCTACAGCCTGTTGATGGAAGATCTGTGCTTAGCATACATGGCATTGATAGACCACATGCTTATAGACATCATGCATATCTGCAAAACAAATAGAACTCAAATTACCTTTCTAAAGTCTTAAACCTTAACTGTAATATAAATAGGACCTGCTGGAGAGAAAGGTACGTATTCCAGAGACTACCCCTTCTCTGGAATAGGCACCCCATCCATGTTCCTCCCTAACCCAATTCAAGTGTAACTTGGACAATTGGATGGGAGACAGAGACTTCATCCCTGCTTTGGGGCCTATGTCTCTAATGGACATAGGCAGCTGGTAAAGGGTTCATCTCCTATGTCCCTGATAACACTTATCAAAGTTACCATACCTTGTCAGAGGTTTGGGATGCATGGCTAGGCTTAAAAAGGCCAGTGTGTTCATTAGCCTAGCATACACCTATGAACCTATGAACATATGAAAGAGCATCTTGTATGGCAGGCTATGTATGTGTTAGCTTTCCTGGCACTAGATAAAGACAGAAGACTCATCTATGTAAACCCATCATGCCATTTACAAAACAACCTGAAAGGGTAAAACTGTTTAGTAATAAATGGAAGTGTAATTTCTCTGCATATATTAAGTACCTGTCATTCACATCGGTTTCTTTCAGTCACTGCAGCACTGCTGTGAAGTTATTTGTCAGTTTTCTATATATTATCTCTAAATTTCTAGAAAAGTTACTTTGCAAATGTTTTCTTTTTCCTCACTTGAGCCTGGGCTGAGACTGTTAAAAGGCAATAAATAAAATAAAATAAATAAATAAGCAAATAAACAAATAAATAAATAAATACACTGAATGTAATTTAAATAAACAAATACAAAAATTAACTTAATTACTCCAAATATTTTGGGTTTCTAATACCATGATGGGAATGGACCCCATTCCTAAGTCAAAGTACGATTAAAGTTCATGAAATTAGTATTGTTTCACTCTTTGATGTCAGCCAAGTGCTCTTTGCAGCAACCGCAATGTGCCCAGTAATGACTCCTTCTGTAATTCGTATGGTGTTACATGAATTGGTAACATATCTAAATATGACTGTAAATTCTTTTTTATAAAACCAGTTGCTTCTACTACTATTGGAGCTGTCTGGGTATCTTTCTTCCACATGGCTCTCGTTTCTTCTTGCAGATCCAGGTATTTTATGACTTTGTGTCTCTCTGTACGCAAGACACTGTAGTCACCGGGTGTGGCGATTTCAATGATCAATGCTACTTTTGTCTTCTTCTCTTGGACCACTATATTCGGTTTTCTAGCATCTGTCTTTTGAACTGTTGGTATTGGGTGATCCCATGTGATATAAGCCATCATTGTTTATGACTCTTTGTGGCTCATGTTTCCAGTGTTTTTCTGCCACTTCGATACCATATTTGCACAATGTCTAGTGTAACAGTCTCACCACATTATTATGCCTTTCAGTATACAGTCCCTCTGTACCACATTATTATGCCTTTCAGTATACAGTCCCTCTGCCATTAGTGCATCGCAACCAGCAACAGAGTGTGTGACTTTCCAGTTCGGTTTTACAAAACCTACATATGTCTGTTTCTCCCACATGTTCAAAGGACTTTGTAAACCAGTGTGTATGTAGCCCACTATCTTGGGCTGCCAGTATTAACTTTTCATTTCTTGATGTGAATGCACCTCTCCTTAACCATTCTTCCATTTGTTCTTGATCAACATGAGGCTCTTCCATACGTTTTCTATACTTGCAACTATATTTATGTTTTTTTCCACATTTCTTGCCTTCTCATCTGGTCCTTCACCATATATTCTTTCTTTGTTTTTTATCACATTCAGTGAAATTCAACAGATGCCCAGAGAAAACAGTGTATTTATAATCTTTGCAGTTTCTACAGGAGTGTGGTTCCATGGAATTATTATATTTAAAGCATGATGGAGACAAAGAGACAAAGGTCTCTCCAGCTTTGAGTGTGTTCTTTTTTGTATGTGTGTGCCTCTCTCTCTCTTGCTCTCTATATATAGGTAAACAGCTTTGAGTATCTGGGAGGGATAGTAGAGGAGTGGGGTAGTCTGAATGAAGAGGTCAAAGCTAGAATCAGAGGTGCTGCAGCCAACTGGCATAGAGTAGCAGGTGAAGTCTATGACAGAAGAATGCCAAAGAAGCTGAATAGTAAGGAGTACAAGACAGTGGTGTAACCAGTACTACTATATGGTACAGAAACCTGGGCAGTAAAGGCAGAAGAGATGAAGAAGCTAGAGGTGATAGAAATGAAGTGTCTGAGAAAGGTGGTAGGATGCACACTGTGGGACAGATGAAGAAATGAGGACATAACAGCAAAAGCCAAAGTAGCTCCAATTGCAGAAAAAGATCAAAGAGAACAGATTACAGTGGTTTGGGCACATGTGCAAAGATGCAGACGACAATCTGGTGAGGAAGATTTGGGACAGACAGGAAGAAAGTAAGAAGAAGCGAGGATGTCCAACAAAGAGATGGATGGATTGTGTGAAAGAAGATATGCAACAGTCAGGCATTAGTGTTGAAGAAGGCAGGAGTGTGGCTCTGAATCAAGAAGCTTGGTGACAGTTAAAACGATACCCCGACCCCATGTAGAAAAATGGGGAAAAGGGGGCTGATGATGATGATGATATATATATATATATATATATATATATATATATATATATATATATATGTGTGTGTGTGTGTATGTATGTATGTCAAAAGCTAGATATATCATACACACACACACACACACACACACACACACACACACACACACACACATCTCTCTCTCTCTCTCTCTCTATATATATATATATATATATATATATATATATATATATATATATACATATGTGTGTACATCTCTCTCACTCTTTCTCTCTCTCTGTTTAAACACACACACACACACACACACACACACACACACACACACACACACATATATATATATATATATATATATATATATATATATATATATATATATGTATGTATATAATACACATACACATAGGCACACATGCACATATGTATGCATGCATGCATGTGTTGTGATAATAAAAGCACCAGACTGTTTTATTCCAAAAATAAATACAATAATTATGACAAAAGAGCAAACTATTTATCTGACTGTACCTTAGATACAGTCCATGAACCCTATTAATACTGGCTGTGGTCACCTCTTACAGAAGTAAAAGTCCAGTAGTTCTTCTGAGTTCAGTGCTCCAGTGCTCTGAAGTAAATATTTCTCTATATTTCTTTCTAAAAATGATCCGGTCTTCTCACATGCAGTTCTCGGCATTCTCGGTATCTACTAATTTTCTGCAGTTCTCCATTCAGAAGTGAATTTCCAGTTCACAGAGCCCCTCAACAACAGGGCAATGTCATCATCATCATCATCTTGATAATCATCATTAGTCCACTTTTGAACATTTTCTGCATGGGGTCGGGGTGTCTCATCAACTGTCATCTCTCTCAGTTCAGTGCCACTCTCCATCATTCTTTGACAGTCATGTATGAATGTCACAGGTCTTCATCTTCTCCCTCGCAATCATTCATCTCTTTGCTGGACACACTTGTTTCCTCTTACCTTCATCTTGTCTGTCCTACATTTTCTTCACCAGACTGTCTTCTGCTTTCCTGTGTATGTGCCCAAATGACTGTAATCTGTTTTCATTGACTTTCTCTACAATTGGTGCTACTTGGGCTTCTGCTTTGATGTCCTCATTTCTTTGTCTGTCCACAGTGTGCATCCTACCTCCTATCACAGGTACTTCATCTCCATCCCCTCTAGCTTCCTCATCTCCACTGCCTTCACTGCCCAGGTTTCTGTACAGTACAGTGGTACCGGTCACACAACTTTTTCGTACACCTTACTTTTCAGTTTCTTTGGCATTCTTCTGCCATACACTACTGCTGACAGTCTGTGCCAGTCTGTTACAGCCTCTCTAATTCTAGCTTTAACCTCCTCATTCAGGTTTCACTTTTCCTTAGCTACCCTCCAAGGCCCTTAAAACTTCAGAATATCTGTGTTTCTAAAGTATAGTCAGTCACCATATGCTGTACTTATGAGGTCAGAAAATGCCATAACGTGACATATCTACGGTTAGTGGGGTTTAACTTCAGTGGCTTGAGTATACCCATAAAGACTTAAAAATGAAAATGTCATGGACATTCAGAAGCCATGTAACTGAAACACTTGTATGTCCTTAAGGGGTGATTTGTAAACATCCCACTAGCCTCCACTAAAGGGGGGTTAAGATATTACACAGTGAAGTTTGGATGGGTCTTTCTTGCAGTTTTTTTAAATACATACGTACATCAACATGCAAAAAAAAAAAAAAAAACAGACTGTTAGTAGTGTATGATATATAGATACACAAAAAAACACTTGTATAGCTATAGATATATATAGCTATTCAAATATACAGGTATACAAATAAATGTGTGTGTGTGTGTGTGTGTGTGTGTGTGTGTGTGTGTGTGTGTGTGTGTGTGTGTGTGTGTGTGTGTGTGTGTGTGTGCATGTGTGTGTGTGTGTGTGTGTGTGTGTGTGTGTGTGCGCGTGTGTGTGCCGACGTGTGTGAATGACTGTGAGACAGGAAAAGAGAGAGACATTTATTCCTGCTCCCATATGTCTAGTTATCATTTTCTTCTTCTGTTGCTTTGCAGAAAGCTACCTATCCTTCTATCTATACAACAGTAAAAATCACCTTGCCCAGTAAAACATCCAAACTCCTTGAAATAAAAAATCAATACAAATGTAAAATAGTTGAGTGCATTCATCAGAATAAAAACAATGAACAGTCCCTGATATTTAAAGAACTTGTCACATGACCAAATGACCAGGAAGTAGAATAACATTTCCTTCCCGTAAACAATATATAGTAAAATAATTTAAGTTTCTAGAATACACAGATAAAAGCTTAGCTACAAATCACTATAAAATGTTTCGCCCATATCACCCTCGGATGTAATAGTAAAAGAAAAAAAAACAATTAGTGCATAATAGCAAAGCATAAGGACACACATACACACATACACACACACACACACACACACACACACACACACACACATACACACACACACACACACACACACACACACAAAAATAGATGGAAACACTTTTATCCCTTTAACTTTTAAAGATTAGCAGATTTCATTTTTAATGCCCTTGCTATAGTGATATTCTCTCTGAGTCCTGAAGAACTTGTTGCATCAATTCTGAATTATTACAATACCTCACTTGTCCTAAGACTTTTCATATATAAAATGTTTGATCCCTGGTGCAGCAAGCCAGATATATCACCTCAAAGTGTTACAGCTGAATCTTTTGAACATTAAACTGATCCAAAGATTTTTTGCTATATAATGCTTATGGGGGATAGTATGTGTCTCACCACCTGCCCTCCCTTCAAATTTGATTTGTTTTTGTAATTATAAAATGGTTCATTGCCTGTGGCATCTTGTGGTTTTCCCAAGTGAGAAAAATTACACCAGTGTTTGTGCATAACCCACTTGATGGTTTCAGAATCTAAGCTGCGGCTTAGGACCACAGATCTTCCATATGACTTAAGGCTAATTCTGGGGTGCATGTTGGCTATAGAAGTCATAACTGTTTTCTGATCAATAGGATGTGCATAGCTGTCATCTCTCTTAGCCAAAGTTTCACGGACATACCTTTCCAGAAAATAGGTTGAGAACCCCCTATACTAAAATATTTTGTTTAATTTGTTTAGCTAACTTCTGAAAACAACAGCGTCAGTTTAAGGTTTCTGTTCATTTGCCCTCTAATGACATATTTGTTTTTTAATGGAAAGTGTGATTACTATGAAAATATAGCAGGAAATTACTGTGAGTAGATTTCCTGTAAATACATGAATGAAAGCTTTGGTTCTTGAATTCGTAGATGATCTTACATCCAAATAATTGGCCTCATGTGTGGAACAGGAGTGGGAACATGTTAAAAAAATCTGTAGATGTGTCTTTCCTCTCAGGAAAATCCCTTGGTGTATCACTATCTCCTGACAAAATCATAAAAAAATAGCACTCTCTCTTATCTTTAGGATAAAGTGGGGTACATACCACTCCCATGGCTACTTCAGTCCTCTGACACTAGTATCTTTCATCAAAGAACACAGAACTGTTACTTAAAATGATGTCCGTAAAACTACTCAACAGTCTAATAATGTTGTTGTTGTTGTTGAGGGTTTGGTTACTTGAAATCACTTCAATGAACCAGTTCATTCCCTCCTTATGTGGGATTACTGAAAATAAGCTTTTTATGTCAGTTGTTACCAAATATGGCTGATGGTGTCCAGCCATCCTTGGAGAGATCCACCAATAAACTTAGCTATTGTCTAAATTTTAGAGTGAGATGCCAAAACTATAGGTCACAATGGCAGTCCAAGATGTTAGAATGGACCTTTGGTATACTGAAAATTGCAGGAACAAGTGTATGGTCTATCACAAGGTAAGGAAACAACTGCTTGGTCATTACCCCTCTGTTCTGCACTTCCTCCAGTAAAATATCTGTATTCTTTTATGCCACAGAGATTTCATTACTTGACACCACCCCATACAGGTCTGCTTCATTATAAAATGACCATATTCACTGTATATGGTTATGTGTTTGATGATAACAATGCCCCCTCCCCTGTTTGCTTTCATCAGCTTGATCCATTTGTTAAATTCGGAGGTTGTACATTGATCTCTTTTCATCATGAGCAATGTAAAATCTTTCAGTAGGCCTTTTTCTCAACATTTGCCTAATGTCCCTTTTACAAAGTGCATCAAATAAATTTACAACAGGGCAGGGAGGGATAATGTAAGGACTTTTCATGTTAAAGCCCACACTGTTAAGAATATCACTATCTCTGTTTTGTAGTGTAATGTCAAATTGAGATTTCTTGTGTATAATTTTAGTTCCATCAGGGTGCCTGCAAGGTCTATCATTGACACTGGAATAAACTTAAAACATTTTGCAAATAAATGGTGTTGAGTACCATTTATTTTCAGATCACTACAGCTAAACATTTTAAAATCATGTTTTTCAGTCACTGAAACTGTTCCTATTTGAAGTAAAATAGTAAATGATTTCAAGTGTGACCTCTCCACCATGCATTGTAAACAAATATCTCTCTCTCTATCTTTCGATGTATTCGAAAGCCTATAGCTTTATGTGTTTGTCTGTGTCCCTGTCTATTTACCTGTTTAACTAACTATCTATCTATCTATCTATCTATCTATCTATCTATCTATCTATCTATCTATCTATCTATCTATCTATCTAATCTAATTTATCAATTGTTTATATATTTCTGTATGTGCTCTTTTGGTAGTTTAGTACTTGGGCTAATCCCACTGAATTAGCATAAAAGTTTCAAGGGGAAAGGCACCATATTCATATGAATAGATGTCATTTAACCAAGTCACTAGGAAGGCTCATGTCTTTTTCATTCATGAAAAGTGTCTTTCCACTTTCCACTATCCACTTTCATTACCAACAGGTCAAACATTTCTTGTTAATGGTATTTTTTGACCTTTGTTTCTTCTCTATTTTATTCATTTCTGATTTTATACTACTATTTTTTTCTACTTTATCTTCTTCGTGTTTTTTTTTCTGTAAATGTACATGGTATATCAACCTGAAATATAAAAATTCCAAAGAACCACCAGTGCCTTTAAGACATGTTGCATACTACTACAAAAGAATTTTGTGGAAATGCCTTATGTGAGAGAAGATACATGTCAGTATTCCCACCAACATATGCTCACATACACACACACACACACACACACACACACACACACACACACACACACACACACACACACACACACACACATACCTTCTTGCAGGAGTCACTGTCTCATCACTACCCCTATACATAAAAATGCATGAGCTACTGTATGTAAAGACAACAGAGTATCTCCCAGACTGCACTGTACTGCTTTTGACAAATGAGACCTGGTATTTATGTCAATGGAAGCTATTTCTTAAGCATGTGTATTAGACAATTCTGCTTTTGTTTAAATAGTAAACAAGATTTTATTTTTCAAATAATGATGTTTTACTTTTTATTTTGCTTCTCCAATGGAACATGTAATATTTCTTCTTCTTCAAAAAAAGTGCATTCCTGGTTCTTAATGACATTTTAGGATTTCTTTATAACTTGTCAGCATTCCTGAGTTGGGATGCTATCTGAATGTAGTTTACAAACTTCTTAATTGTTTTGATTCTGCATGTTTCTCCATAGCCAGTCATCTACAGCTGTTCGTGTACAGTTCAAAAAGTATATGGCACATATTTTTATTTTTTTCTGAAGGTCTTTAAGACATGCAGTCATAGAGTGAATTCAAGCAAGCTTAACATCCTTGGAATGAGGCGGGGGGGGGGGGTTGATTTACACAGCTGTTTATGGTAATCTTAGTGGAAGTGCATTTATTATATATAAATATTATCATCTTTTTTCTAATACTAATACTTTGGTCAGTGAATCCCTATGTCTTTCATGTCCTTATCTTTTTTATACTGTCTGCCTGATTTCGTTCTTTTCAAAGCAGCTCATTCATTTTAGTTTTATATTTACTTACATCAGTATCACACATCATGTGTTATTTGCTTTTATAGGTTCATAGGTTCATAGGTTCATAGATTCATACTAGGCTATCTGCCCAAGGGCATTTATAAGCCTAGCCCATAGTTATGTGGCTTTCGCCACCCCTTTAGTTTGAATAAAAACTATGCCTATCATTTTGCTGTGCCTCTGTCAAGCAGTGACACTGAAGTAATCCCTGGGGTATATCTGCAATCTCCCATCCATTGGTCAAGATTCCTCTTGAACAAGGCCAGAGAGGTGCTCTGCCTCACATGTACCGGGATTTTGTTCCACAGCATAGGGAGTCTCTGGGTGATGAATCTGTCCCTCCAGCACGTTCTATTTATAACCGTGTCAAGGTTTAAGTCTCCCGCCCTTGTGGTTCTGAGGGATCTAGATTTTTGAGGTGAAGCATATTCATCAAATCTGGGTTTGACATGGCCTTATATGTCAGGCACAGGTCACCTCTGAGCAAGCGGTATGAGACTGAATAGAGCTGGAGTTCTTTCAGTCGGGCAGCATAAGACATATTTTGAGACCCTTTATCCTTTTGGTGAGGAACTTTTGGGGCCTTTCAAGCTGCAGCAGGTGTCTGGTCAGATACATTCGAATGGGGCATTGTACTCAATCATAGGTCTAATGAGTGATGAGTACAGGGGGACGATGACCTCCCTTGATCTAGATGTGAATCCCTTCATGATCAGGGTGGTGATATAGAAGGTTTTCCTAACTACTTTAGCAACATGAGTGTCAAACGAAGGCTACTGTCAACCTGGGTCCCCAGATCTCTGATGACTTTTTCTGTGCTCAGTGGATTGCCACCTATATGGTAGCTAGGGGTAACCTTGTTTTTCCCGAAAGGTATGACTATGCATTTTTGGCGTTTAACTTCAGGCCATGGCTCTGGCACCAGTTATCCGTTTCTGTGAGGCCCTTCTGGAGGATATCTGTGTCAGATGTGTTTTCGACTATGGCCCAGTTTGCAGTCATCTGCAAACTTTGTCAGCCATAACCTCCTGTGTTTGCTTGTACTTCAGAAAAGTAGATGCCGAACAAGAGTGGACCCATGACTGAGCCCTGTGGGACACCACTTGTGACAGGCTTTGAGTCTGACATGGCTCCAGCAACTCTGACCCTGTGGGTTCTGTCACTTAGCCAGTTTGCAACCCATCTTGTGATGTATGGGTTTACATTCAAGCTGATGAGTTTTCGATGATACCTGAGTGGGGTATTGTGCCAAGGCCTTGCCAGGTTGAGGTAGGTTGTATGGACTGCCTTTCCTCATCAATGGCCTTGGTGACTGTCTCAAAAGTCAACCAAGTTTAAGAGGCAGGATCTGCCTTTGACAAAGCCAAACTGGGTTGGATCCAAAGTCTGCAAGTTCCCTATGTCTTTATTTATGAGTTCCATTATGATCCTCTCCATGGCTTTGCAGATAAGGCTTGTCAAGCTAATGGGCGGTAATTTCCAGGGTCTTTGGAGGCACCGCCTTATGAAGTGGGACCACAGTCGCCGTCGCCACACTCCTTGGGTGTATCCTGAGGTGAGGCTAAGATTAAACAGCTGTCCTAACTGTGGGTTTAATTCCTCGTTGAGTTCATGAAGCACACAGCCGGGGACACCATCCGTCCCATGGATGCTGTGTTTTTGCCTTAGTGAGGGCAGTTCTCACCTGGGCGTGGTGGAGATGTTTGGGGGCTACAATCCTCTGGAATAGATATCTCCTTTTGGGGAGGGGAGAAGTTTGCACTGAACCTGTCAGCCAGTATGTTGGCAATGTGTGTAGGTTCAGTAATTTTCACATCATTTTGAACTAATTCTGAGCATATCTGGGAGTTTCCTCCTAGGTTTCTAACATAGCTAAAGAAGGCCTATATTTACTTACATCAGTATCACACATCATGTGTTATTTGCTTTTATATTTACTTACATCAGTATCACACATCATGTGTTATTTGCTTAAGTATCTAATCACAATGATGTAACTAGTTTCTGGTGGTAAGTTTGAATATGGTAGTAGAGGAATGATAATGGTTAACGCTTTTCCATTAAGGAAACGGATTTGAAATTATTACTGCCATTGAGCCATGATCCACTGAATTTGTTGAATCAAATGACCTTGATGTGAGAACTTTTAAAGAGGGGCAAAAGCAACATTTATCTGATGTAAGAGATTTCATTCTCTGCATCCCCAGAACTAACATACCTAACTCTAAAGTCATAACATCTTGGGGTCAATTAGAGAGAGGAAAATAAAACACTAAAACTGTTTAAGCAAAAGTGATTAGTCAGGGATGTTCCAAAAAATCTTACTTCTGATAAAAAAGATATATGCATGATTGTTCTTAAGAACTTATAACAAATGAACACTGTTGCCTTAGGCTTTGAACAATGCTAGTCACACACAAATAAGCATTATGCTGTACAGCTGTACAACAGAGTTATGAGAACTGGCTACTCAGGCATTCAACCATCTTGCTGTTAAGCAATGCTATATTACCATCATTCCTTGTATCTTTGCTAAAATTACTTTGTATTCACACACACACAAAGTTTTGCAAGTGGGGATAATTAAGCAATTTAGTTCCACTACCTACTCCAGCCTTTAATGTAAAAAGTAACTACAGCAGGACCATTCTGGGACACCAGGGTGACAACTACTTTACACTCTTAAAAACAACCAACCATTCTACTGGCTTATGGTAGTTAAAGTTAAGCAGTCCCTTTCTTCAAAAGGCAGATGCCATCAATAATAATGCCCCACTTTTTTTGCTGTTACACATTTGTTATCAGTAAACAGCCAGCCACAGGCTTTTCAGATGGATTTGTGAAGTTAGGCAGTCCAATAAGAATATAATTTGAAATATACAAGTATATACATTATTGCACAGAAAATAAAAAAAAAACTGATTTGAACAGAAAAGTCTCATAACCATAACAATGTCTAGCAGCCATCCTATTTAGTCCCTACTGTTTACTGAAGATAGGTGTACTCTATCAACTTCTGACATTTATGACCATTTAGAAATTGCAAAATATAAGTTGGCCAGAATTTATAGACATCAGTTTGCTGACAGTGGGCAGCAGGCTCTCTTCCCATCGGCAGTCCACATCAAGTTCTTTACAATTTTTCCAGGCTCACTACAAGTCAAAATCGCTTACATTATTAGAAATGTCCAATTCCAAATATTGTAACATAGATTTTGATATGAAGTGCACGTGTGTGTGTGTGTGTGTGTGTGTGTGTGTGTGTGTGTGTGTGTGTGTGTGTGTGTGTGTGTGTGTGTGTACAGGTGTTTTTGTGTTCAGGTGTGTGTGTGTGTGTGTGTGTGTGTGTGTGTGTGTGTGTGTGTGTGTGTGTGTGTGTGTGCGTGTGTGTGTGTGTGTGTGTGTGTGTGTGTGGTTTTGCTGTACTTCTTGCTGCAGGAAAAGAAACACTTTTGTCTGTAATAACTGTACTCTCTCATTTCACATCTTCAAAACTTCTTTACTGAAAAAAAATGTTGCTGTTTTTGTATATTTTTTCCCAAGCTCAGTGGATCAAGACATTCTAATACCATTCATTGTCCTAAATAATTGCTATTTCATCCTCTTCACTTCATAGCTTTCAACTGTATAAATTTTCACAGACTGTCCAGATTTTTGCCACATACTTTTGGTCTAATTTTCATACAATTGTGGTTTTCTTTCAGATCATTGGCCAAATCATTGAACATTGATGACAGACATTTGAGTTTTAGCCTTCATACCTTTCAGAAAATGCAAATTCTATCAACTTTCTAAGTTTGCAAGAGCAATATTTAAAAATTGTCTATGTTTGGGCCTCTGCCCCAATTATTTATGGGTTTGTCCAGATTTCTTGCTCTAAGATATCAAGAGGTATGCTTCATTTGCATATGTTTCATTCAATGTACCCTTGTATTCTATATACATTTAAAATAAAACCAGCTTCCCAGACACCACTGAAAGAAATTTTCTTTTGTTCTTTCCAAATGAAAAATAAATAATCTCTGCTTCAACATACCTACTGAAGAGAATGCATGATATGTAACACTATCTAATGTATCCATTTATCCTGTGAACTGAACTCTTTTCTCATTCATTCTGCTAATACTGCAAACTTCTATGCTACCTGGAACATGGTTGTAGTCAATTATTATATTTGCAAGATGTTCCCTAAGGCATGTATTGTTCAACAACTGAATGTTTTACAGCCACGTAGAATACCCTTCATGCAATGCTATTCTTGTTTTTTCTAGCACAGAGGTGAGATACTCAATGGGCACATACACTTCAACAAAAGTAGATGCCAGTTTTTTATTTATAAATATATATATATGTATATATATATATATATATATATATATATATATATATATATATATATATATATTTGTTAACTAGGATAGACCCCTGAACATCTCAATATATTATTTTCTTGCTTATTACAAGGTATAAATCAAAAATAAAACAGAGACAACATATTATATAACTTACACCACCTTCATCCCCCATACTCATGTTTGCCAGCCCTCACCCTACCACTGTCCCTAAGCTCTATCCTACACATTACATTACCAAAAACCCTTCCACTAATAAGGCCATTGTTCCAGACAGTCACCACTAGACCCATTTCAAGTGCAGTTTTCCACCAAACAAATGCAGTGGAATAATGTGTAATGTATGTATTCATTATGGGGAAGTATATCTAAATGCTAAGATATTTACAGCTCCTTCTTCTAAGCTGACTTTTCTTTAACCAAAATTGGAAGTCCATACACAAGCACCATGAAGTTGTAAAGTTCTAAGTACTGAGTCTAGGCTGTTTTAGATGAAAACATTAAGTAAAAAAAAAAAAACACATTAAAAATATTTTAAATACATATTTGGAGGACTCCGGCTGAGCAGCCTAGTGTAACAGGTATCATAAGGTACCTCTTATTTATGAATGGCAAAGGAACCATGTTCATTACTGTCAACCAGTAAGTCAAACTAACATAACTGGAAAATCCTTTCAGCATTGTATGATTAAAATTCACAAGTAAGACAAATTCTTAAAATTTATTTTTTATTTTATTTATTTTACATTTGTTGACCTGGCTAGTCTAACTGGATATATGTACATTTTTAGTAGAGGCCCGGGGAGAAAAGCTCCAGGAAATAACATACAATGTAACAAAATAAATAGCATAGAGACAGTCCTATGCAGCAATAATTATAACAGCAAAACAGTTTTAAACAGCTGTAGTTATAACAGAGAGTGTAAGCTAAAGAAATTGGTAAAGAAAATTATAAAATATAGAAGAATAAAATAAAAACTAAAAAATGTTTTTTTTTGTTTTTTTTAAAATAAGGTACTCTTATTAGGAACAAATCTTAGTAGGTCATAGTTTACTAGTACACTTGTATAATTTATATGAGTGATAAGGATATTAAAGTAATTAAGAAGTTTAGTATTTGGAGAAGGTAGAAGATCCGAAACAAGAAAATGTTAGTCAGGGTTACAACAGAAGCATAACCAGTGGTTATTGAAGTAGTGTTTTAGATGTCTTTTAAAAAGTGGGAGAGAGGTCTGAGATGTAAGGTCAGGTGGTAATATATTCCATACTTTTCCAACAGAGTTGAAGAACAAGGAATCACCTGCTAAGTTTTTAGATTTCGTAATATTCATAAGCATTTTGTTTGAGGATCATACATTTTTGAGATTACTATATGGTGTAATAAAGGTAGAGTATTGTTGGGCTGATTAAGAGCCTTGTGAGTTAATGAGAGTTGGTGAAACTGTATCAGATTTGGAAGCTCAAGCCAGCCTAGTTGTTTTAGATTAAGACAGTGATGAGTTCTATAAGGGGAGTTAGTAGCAAATCTGGCAATGTTATTATAAGATATAGATAGTTTGTTGAGGTTCTTTTTGGAGAGGTTAGTGTAGATAGGAGATGCATAAAAAAGGGTTGAGAGTAAATGAGTTCTAGCAATAGTGGATTTAGCTAATGGTGTTAGATATGGTTTTATTCTATAGAGGGATCCTAATTTTCTGTTGACTAGTTTTACTGTGGTATTTATGTGTGGATCAAAGTTGAGGTTATTATCAATTGTGACTCCTAATAGTTTAGTGGTCAGATCAGGGGAGATAAGGGTGCCATTATTAGATGTGAGGGTGAAGTGTAAAGGGGTAGTCTTTTGGGTAGGTGTGAAGAGTAAAAGTTTAATTTTTTGGCGTTTAGTAAGAGGCAGCGGTTGGAGAACCAGTTTTCTACTATATTGAAAGCTTTTTGTGTTTGGGAGTGAAGTTCCTCCAGAGAGGAGGCTGAGCAGACAATAGTAGAGTCATCTGCATATTGAATACATGTCGAAAGTGGAATGGCTGAGTGGAGGTCATTGATGTAAATGGAAAACAAGAGAGGGCCTAGTATGGAGCCTTGTGGGACACCTAATGAGATAGGTAGATGATTAGATAGAGTGTTTTTCCAGAGTACAGCCTGCTGTCTGTTTTCTAGGTAGGATGTGAACCAGTTCATGGATAGTGGATTTAGTGAGTTGGACTTTAGGATGTGTAGAAGGATTTGGTGGTTAACCATGTCAAAAGCTTTTGATAAGTCAACGAAGACTGCAGAGGAGAGCATATTATTATTGCGATTTTCATTGACACAGTTTGTGAAGGAAAGCAAGGCAGTAGAAGTGCTGTGAAAAGGTATAAATCTGTGTTGACAGTTTGCCAGTAGGTTGTGATGGAGAAGGTGGTTCATTAGCTGTTTGTGGACACATTTTTCCATTATTTTTGCAATTGGGGAGAGCAGCGCTATGGGACAAAAGTTGAACATTTCATTGGAGCTTCCACCTTTGTGTAATGGGATGATGTGATAAATTTTCCAGATGGATGGGATTATACCTTCATTTATGGTTCTATTTATCAGTATGGAGATGAGGTAAGCTATGGCTTTAGATGCTATTTGCAGGAATTCTGATGGGAGTTTGTCAGCTGAGGGGGTAGTTGGTTTTAGCTTTTGGAGAAGGGAGCAAATGTATGATGTGGGTACTGGTTCTAATTTGAATACTGGGGGGACCTTGGAGATGGGAGTTTGTAGTTTAGTGATATCAGGGGATAGGTGGCTGGCTAGAGTTTGGATAGTATTGGTAAAGAAAGAGTTAAAGGCATTGGCTATTTCAGTTAAATTGTCAGGGTTAATGCCTAAGGGGTTGGGGGTAATAGTCTCTCTTGTATGAGTAAGTTTATTAATAGTAGACCAAAACTTTTGAGGTTCCTTGAGGGAGGATTGTTGTAGGTGAAGGTAGTAATTCTTTTTGTCTAGTATGATGGCATTTTTTGTAATATTTCTTTCCTGTCTAAAGGTTAGATGGTCAGTGGAGTTCTTAGTAGTTCGCTATTTAGCCCAGGATTTGTTTCTTTGGATGATTAGTTGCCTAGTTTTGTTTGAGAGCCAAGGAGCAGGTTTAGCTTTCATTCTAATACAGCGCATAGGGGCATGGTGGTCCAGGATTGTTAGGAATGTAGAGTTGAAGTATTCAACTGCTTTGTTAATTGGGAGGGATCTTAGAGAAGACCAGTTACATTGTTTAAGGTCTGTTTGGAATTGTTCAGGGTTAAAATGCTTTTTGCTGCGAACTGTTCTAATAGTGTTAGGGAAGGTTGGGTTGGTTTTATGTCTGATTATGTATGTTAGCAGGTGGTCACTAAGGTCATCTGGGAGAGTTCCTGCAGTATAAGTTTGGTGAGGGCTATTAGTTAGAATCCAATCTAAGGTGCTTTCTTTTTTATTTAGTTTGTTGATTCTGGTGGGTGAATTAATAGCTTGTGAGAAACCATAAAGGGTAATGTGGTTGGAGGGGTTTGTATTGTTACATGAATTCCAATCAATGTTAACATCACCTAGGACTATGGTTTCTTGTGGGAGTTGAGAGGAAAGCCAATTGAGTATTTGTTCAAGTATACTAATGTTGTTACCTGGGGGGAGATAGATGCAGATAATATTTATAGTTTTATGTTTGTTGAGCTGGAGTTTTGAGATAATTATTTCACTGCTGAAGTCTAGAGGTAGGTTAAGATTTATGGTACTAAGTTGTATGTGTGCTTTATAGAGAATTGCTATTCCTCCACCTTTTTTCAATGTGCAGTCAACGCGAAAAATACTATAGCCTGGAGGTGTGAGTTCGCTATCTTTTATTGTGGGTTTCAGCCATGTTTCTGATAAGCAGAGGATATCAAATTGGTGGACATCAAGGAGGGCATGAACATGAGGGATTTTATTGCATATGCTACATATGTTAAGATGAGCAATGGAGAGTGAATTGGGTGGGTTGATAAGAGAAAAAGTGTTATATTTGGTTTGGGAATTATTTATAGTGGCAGGGATAGATGTTGGGCTGGGATTAGGATGAATGTCCCCATCTTTTAAGGTATGTAGAAATATAAGGTATTTTCATTGGTGAGGTTTACAGTAAAAGTTAATTGTTTGTTTAGTTTTTAGCTTGTTATATTTAATGTGAACCAGTCTATGAAATTTAGCACTTAGGTAGGTAGGTTGAGAAGTACTAGTTTGAAAGTTAGGTTGGTTTGATATAATAGGTGTTAAAGTGTGTTTGGATGGGATATGGAGGGTGTAGCTAAGAGGTTCTTCATAGGAAGACAAGAGATAAGTAGTAGATAGAGTTGTTAGGAGTGTGATAAGTAATGGTATTTGTAGTAGGTAGGGCATGATTAGGTGGGATTTGAACTAGTGTTAGAGGTAAGTGTTTAAGGTTGGAGGGAGTTAGGAGGAGTTCTTGTAGGAGGGACTAATTAGACAGGTAAGAGATAGGTGAATTATTGATGGAAGAGTTATAGGTGTGAATGGGTGTGTAAATGAAGGGAGGAATATAATTGCAGTAATGTATGGTGTGGGTGTGTCTATTGGAGGGATAAATGTAGGAACACTGGGGGTGGGTGGGAATTGGGGGTAGGGTAGGGGAGTGGAGTGAGCCCGCAAGGCAGCCAGAGCGGGTACAGACAAAAGAGTGGACTTTCAATGAGAGCAATCAGTTAAGTAGGTGAGTTCAACAGGTAAGTCACAAGTGAGAAAGTGTGGGAGTAGGATTGTGAGACTAGCTGTAGGTTAGAAAGGGTAGCAATAGAGCAAAAGTGTAGGAGACATTATGAGAGGGGGACAGAGTGAGTTAAGGAGAAGCAATGACTAAGAGAGTGGAAAATAGAGGTAAGGTACAGCAGATGAGTGTAGGAATAGAATTGCAGATAGTTAGAGGAGAGGCGCCAGTTAGTGTCTAGTCACTAAACAGCTTTAAAGATACACTTGCAGCGAGTCTGGTAATGGAGAGAGGGGGTATATTACTACCTGAGAGGGAGAGAGAGGTTGGATGTAGGGGAATGTTTAAGAGACCAGAGAATAAGTGGTTTGGTAGATTGGCTGTTGGCAGTCCTGCTAGGGAAACTTGTCTAACCTAGCAATGTCATTAAACATTAGGATAAGCTCAAAGTTCTAGGATCTGTTGTAACACATACTTTCACTGTCTTGTAGTGGGCTGGTTTCTTATGGAGCTGATAGATAAGGTTCCAGCTTGGACAAATATGTTGAGGCTTCCAATTGGTGATGTCTAGTGATTTAGTACAGGGATGTACTGGGTCACAGGTATCACTATCTTGTAGTGGGTTGGTTTCTCAGGGAGCTGATAGATAAGGTTCCAGCTTGGACAAATATGTTGAGGATTCCAGGTGGTGAGGTCTAGTGATTTAGTACAGGGATGTACTGGGTCACAGGTTTCACTGTCTTGTAGTGGGCTGGTTTCTCAGGGAGCTGATAGATAAGGTTCCAGCTTGGACAAATATGTTGAGGCTTCCAGTTGGTGAGGTCTAGTGATTTAGTACAGGGATGTACTGGGTCACAGGTTTCACTGTCTTGTAGTGGGCTGGTTTCTCAGGGAGCTGATAGATAAGGTTCCAGCTTGGACAAATATGTTGAGGCTTCCAGTTGGTGAGGTCTAGTGATTTAGTACAGGGATGTACTGGGTCACAGGTTTCACTGTCTTGTAGTGGGCTGGTTTCTCAAGGAGCTGATAGATAAGGTTCCAGCTTGGACAAATATGTTGAGGCTTCCAGTTGGTGAGGTCTAGTGATTTAGTACAGGGATGTACTGGGTCACAGGTTTCACTGTCTTGTAGTGGGCTGGTTTCTCAGGAAGCTGATAGATAAGGTTCCAGCTTGGACAAATATATTGAGGCTTCCAGTTGGTGAGGTCTAGTGATTTAGTACAGGGGTGTACTGGGTCACAGGTTTCACTGTCTTGTAGTGGGCTGGTTTCTCAGGGAGCTGATAGATAAGGTTCCAGCTTGGACAAATATGTTGAGGCTTCCAGTTGGTGAGGTCTAGTGATTTAGTACAGGGATGTACTGGGTCACAGGTTTCACTGTCTTGTAGTGGGCTGGTTTCTCAGGGAGCTGATAGATAAGGTTCCAGCTTGGACAAATATGTTGAGGCTTCTAGTTGGTGAGGTCTAGTGATTAAGTACAGGGATGTACTGGGTCACAGGTTTCACTGTCTTGTAGTGGGCTGGTTTCTCAGGGAGCTGATAGATAAGGTTCCAGCTTGGAGAAATATGTTGAGGCTTCCAGTTGGTGAGGTCTAGTGATTTAGTACAGGGATGTACTGGGTCACAGGTTTCACTGTCTTGTAGTGGGCTGGTTTCTCAGGGAGCTGATAGATAAGGTTCCAGCTTGGACAAATATGTTGAGGCTTCCAGTTGGTGAGGTCTAGTGATTTAGTACAGGGATGTACTGGGTCACAGGTGTTGGACAAGCACTGGGCAAGGTGCACAGCAGCCAGCTAAATATGTTTGTCAATAGCATACACCATATTTTCTTTTTAGTTAGGTCAACACTAATCAGTTTACTTGATGTTCATGGATTGGTTAGTTTAGTACCTCAAAGGAGCCTATTGGTGGTGGGCAGTATACTGATGGTGGGCAGTATACTTGGGATCTGACAATGACATTTGACTCCTTGCATCTTAAAGGAATCTGGAGTATTGAATAATCATTACAACAACCCTTAATTTAACAGGCAGATTTCAAACTGGTTAAATGAAAGATAACATAATGCAATTATATTAGGCAAAATATCAGCTTGGGTTAAAATTTCTACAAATGCTCATAGATTAGCTCTTGTGGATTTTCTTACTAATTTTGCTTTTTCTTTATATTCATTAATTTATTTATTTTAATTGGATAAGTGAGTTTGTCTAGTGATTATTTTTTGTCCCACAACTCAGCTAAAGTGCAGTAAGAATCAATAAAAGTTTACTATTTGAAATCAAAGTGGATATAGTATTATCTTGATATGGCAATACTAACAAAGCACAGGGCTTATATGTAAGCATGATGCATTAATAACATAGAGTATAGATATAATATAGCCAAATATCACAGCAGTGTATTCACATTTAGTCCTGATAGCTTTTATAAAGTTTTCTATTTACAAATACAAAAGTAGAATGATTAGAATGCAAAACTGAGAAAACCCATAGTACTAAGCCACAAAGATTGTTCAATGTCACAATAGCAGATGTACCTAGATTATTTTTGCAAATGTTGCATACATTTTTTCCCCATTGTTTTAAGAATTTCAATGTTCTTCACGTCTGTAGGTAGTTGTTTTCATATGGTGGATCCTATTGTAGAGATGGCTTTCTTTTCAATAGAAAGTATAAATCTAGGTCTAAGCACAGTGAATTTGTTCTCTTGGCCACTTTGTTCTCTAATTTTCAGTATTTTTAATGTGTTGGTGTTAGCCTAGTATTAGAATCTTAGAGTACTTAGTAGATAAGTGTCTCTGTTGGTAATATCCCCCAGGTTCCTTTTCAAATAACATATATTAATGATAATTGAGATCCACCAGGACAGCAAATCTAAATATTTTCTTTTCAAGTACTTGGATTTTTGGGTGTATTGGGCTGAGATAAGGTCAATCAGACATAAAGCATATTTATTCTCTAGTTATAAGGACAGTTGTTGCTAAGGCCATACCGGCAGCTGGTGAGAGCAGATGTGAGAACTGGGAACATAATTTTAGTTGTCAGAACATTGGGGTTAGCGGTGTCTGTGTGAAGATTGATATTTACCAGAGAGTCGAGTGTTACACCAAGGTATTTCTGTTGTGTAACATTTTATATAAGGTTCCCACTGAAGGTTTTTTTTTTTTGGCTAATGTTTGGAAGGATACCATTTTCTTCACAGCAGAGAAACATGACATTTATTTTACTGTTTTACTGCTGTTAATTTGCATTTTATTTGTGTGGATCCAGTTATACATGTCTGTAATTGATGGGTTTTGCTAGCTTCAAGCAGAAAGTTATCATCAGCATGCATAACTATCTTGTGGTTGGGGTGATGAAGTATGTTATCATTAAGGTACAGATAGAATAAGGGGGAGCCTAAGACTGACTCTTGGAGAACTCAAGTCTTAAATGTCCACTTTTCAGATAGTAAATTCTTAGTGAAGATTTGAAATGATCAATCTTGCAAATAGTTTTCACCAAAATTAATTTTCTGCAGTTTTTGAAGTATTAGGTTATGGTTAACTGTCTCAAAGGCTCAAATAATATCTACAAATACCCCAGCAGTAACAAGACCTTCATTAATGTTATTGTAACTGCAATCATAGCTGACAGTAAGGCAGACTGAGTAATGAAAGCGTTTCTGAATCCATACTGCTGATCAAAAAGTAGGTCATACCTGTCTATATAGTTTAACGGTTGCTCGTATTTTAGTGGGCTTGAAGTTTTTTATAACAGAGCAAAGATTTGAGATAGGTCTTTAATCTTTACATTGTGAGGGCATGCAAACTTTAAATAAATAAAAAAAAGAAATAATGGGTGAGCACTTGAAGTAGAACTAAATATACCTTTAGTAAATGAAAAATAAAAAATATTTGTAAGAGGTTTTACAATGTTTACCACTGCCAGTTTTACGAATATAGAATGCAGCTCATTTAAATTTGCACCAAAGAGTATAGTTCAGTTAGTGAGGATATTGTTTGTTTTTTGGTTATGTCAGTTAAGTAAAAAAGGGCAGCATATGATGGTGATGTATAGGCCTGAGGAGTAGCAATACTGTGTTGTTGTGGCTGTCATGGAACTGAGTTGGTAAAATTTTATTTTTCTTTTGCTTTCTTCCTTTTCTACAAATAATCAGGCCTGTTATTGACAAATACGTATCACAGTAAATTAGATATCATAACACATCTTCAGAATGTCTACATAACATTAATAATTACTTTAGAGTATAGGATCAAAGGTTCATAGGTATATACGAGGTTGACAGCCATCATGGCCTTTATAAGCCTAGCCATACAACCCAGTCCAACTGTGTCACTATGTATCATGGGCATTTATTTGGAAGTAGCTATGTTAGTAAATTTCTATAGGTTATGTGGGTGGTATGTACATTTGGTCATTACTGTCTGCCTCCGTCTATCAGAGATATGGGGGTCATACCCAGGGTGAATTTCTGATTTCCAATCCATTAGTCAAAGTTACATTTAAATATGGTTAGGGATGGACTCTGTCTCACATCAGTGAAAAACTTGTTCTAAAACATGGGACAATGTCTGAGACAATTATCTGTTTTGCCAACCTCTCTTTTTTATGTCACAAACAAAATTTAAATGTTTGGATCTAATGGTTCTGAGGCAGTCCATTTTGTGGATTTGCAAAAGGACCATCAGAGCTGGATCCGAGGGCATCTTATATGCTAGGCATAGATCACGTCTCAGTATTTTGTAGGATACCAAGTATGCAGTTAGGCTTTAAGACAATCCATATAGGACAATGTGTTTATACCCTAGATTATCTTGATAAGGAACCTTTATAGCCATTCCAGCTGTTGCATATGTCTGGTCAGGTACATGCTAAAGGAGGCCTTATATTTAATGATGGGTCTGGACTAATAAGGGCCAAATAAAGTGGCACTATGATTTTCCTGGACATGGATGCCATGCCCTTACTTATAAGTTGGGTGGCATAGAATGATTTTCTTATCACCTCTGCCACATCTTGGTCAAAGTCCTGATTACTGTTTACATATGTTTTCCAATCCCTGACTACTGGCTCAACTCTTGGGGTGTCTTTTAGATGGAGTAATTAGTCTGGTAGCAGTTTTTTCCAAATGGAACTATAATTCATTTCTTGGCGTTGAGTTTTAGTCAGTGACTTTGGCACCAATTATGTGTCTGTGTTAGACCATCTGATAAGATGTTTGTGTCATGAGGACAATATATGATAGCTCCCAATTTGTAGCCATCTGCAAACTTGGTCAGCCAAAGTGTTTGACATTAGCCTTTACGTCTGAGAAGTCAGTGTTAAATAGGAGAAGTACCAGCATTGAGCCTTGAGGTATCCAGCTGGTGATTGGTCTCTTATTGGAGGAGGTCTCACCAATCCTGACTTCTTGGATCCTGTCTGTGAGCAAACTGGAAATCCAATGAGTTATGTAGGGGTTTATGCCAAGTTCAATTAATTTGTCAACTATACCCAAGTGGGATATTGTATCAAAAGCCTTACCTGGGCTCAGGTAGGTGGTATGCTCCTTCTCCTCATCCATTGCCCCAGTGACCTTCTCAAAGAAGTTCACTAGATTTAATAGGCATGACCTTCCCTTGAAAAAGCCAAACTGGGTTAGTTCCAGTGACTGAAGATTGCCTATGTCATTACTAATCATTTTCAAGATAATTTGTTCCATGACTTTGCATATTAATCTAGTCAGACTTATGGATCTGTAGTTTTCATGGTCAGTTGATGGTCCACTCTTGTGAAGTGTTATAACCCTTATAGTTCTCCATTCTTATGGTACAAAGCCTGTTTTGATGTTTTAGTTCAAAAGTGACTCAAGTGTTCCTGACAGGTTATGTTTCAGGCAATTTAAAAGGCATCCCATTATATTGTCAGGGCCCATAAATGGGCTGTTTTTGGCTTTAGCGAATGCCACTAGGACCTGCTCCATGATAATACTTGGGGAGAGGCGGGGTATGCTAGTATGTATTTTGTGGGGGGAGGAGTCGAGGTGAAGTTTGAGTTGAATCTGTCAACCAGCAAATTTGCTGTCACTGCTCAGTGTAGATTGCACCACAGACCATCAGTTTTGCACACTACTGTCTGCTGCCTTTTTAGTTTCAGACATAGCTAAATAAGGCTTTGTGGTTGCTTTTAGCCTGTGAGACTATATTGACCTTGTAATTGGCCTTATTAGACTTAATTAGTCCTCTTAGTTTCCTGTTTAGTTTTATTAGAGAGCTCCTTTCATTACGGAAGTTGCTCTTCTTGATTTTATCCATGACTTTTTTCCTTTTCTTGTCTATTTCATTAAGGTTAGGATTCCACTAGTGCGGTTTGTTTTTAGTTTGTTTTGGGCTTACTTCTAGTAGGTACAACAGCCTCTATGCAGCCATTTACATGGTTGTATAGGGTCTTTGTAAACAATTCAGTATAAGTTATTTTCAACTCAGGGTTGGGAGGGGCATTACATTCTGACAAACTATCACTTAAAAGGATGTATTTTGCTTTGCAATAGCTCCTAACTGCTCCAGGATTTGCTGGGGTTACAGTAACAGGTTTGTGGTCTGACTTCACCAGTGAGGTTATAACACTGGTGTGGGGGGGGTGCAGCACTCTCCCATATTGGTAAGTACCAAGTCCAGTACGTTTGATCATCTGGTGGGTAAGTGCACTATCTGGTTAAGGATATTGCTATAAATAAAGTCCAGGAATTGTTTCATCTGTGAGTCTGAGGCAGTGTATGTTTCCAGTCTATAGACTGGCAGTGAATGTCTCTCATAAATAGGGTATTTGCTTTAATGCTGAGTGTGTACAGTAGGTCTTGATATGAGCTATGGGATTCCAGGGACATAGAGGGTAAGCTATAGCTTGCTAGAATATGGTATGGCACTTTGTCTAGGGTGATGTGCACATGGATATATTACAGAGCATCATCCCATTTAACCAACTTAGAGCTATACTTGTTACTAATATAAATTGAACCTCCTCTGCCATTTGCCACTGTCTGTGCAGTTAATAGTCTAAATGTGTGGAAGGCTTTGAAGACTTTCACTGCTGAAACACTTTCTGTGAATTTAAACTATCCTAGGGATTCAATAAACTCCATGTAGGTTTTTCTTCTTGGGCCTCCACTGAAAAAGGGCTTCTGCCCAGTCAGACTAACCCGGTCAACAAATGTCAAATAAATAAATAATGCATAAGGCTTAGTGTGAAGCCTACACAGAGTTTATATGTTAGTGCGATGAGCAGCAGTGCTAACTGCATATGGTTGCTGCGCATCACATTTACACAAATATAACCACAGTTTTGTGGCCAGAAACAGTATTGCCAGACAGAAAACCATGGAAAGCAGCAGGATAAGCTGCAGACATGCAAAAATGTCCACCTATGGGCAAACTAGTTCTGTGGGATTGTGTGGACAGCCACAGTGACTACCAGGACTTAATATAAAGCAATGCATAAAGTTCTAACATATTATAAGAACGTGTAGTCAGTGCAGAATACTGTGCAAACCTTTTTCAGGCATACAGAATAACATTTTTGGTGGTGATCAGCAAGGGTACATAGACTGCATTATAAATAATTTATTCTGAGAAAGTGTGTGTGTATTGAAAAGCGCCACACACATGAATTGTAGGAATGAACACAGGGGAAGAGGGCAAGTGAAACATGGTAATGTACAGCAGGTGAGGGCATGTCAATGTACGTACACCACAAAGACAAGACAGTTGTAGCATGAACAGCAAGCACATATGTACATGTTACAGCACATACTGCTGTTTACACCTCCTGTGTGAGAATAGTCATATCATCACACAGTTATTGTATCCTATGTGACTGTCACACAATGTGACACATCAGTGAAGAAGATTTTTTGTGATATAAGCATCCTGACATGATCACTGGAGAAGAGATTTATCAAGGACAGTATATACACTAGGGGGTGTGTGCACATTGTGAAGAAGTGCAAAATTACTTTTTTGAATAGGAATGTAATGTCAACATAGGTCTCAACCAAGCAGCACACATAGCAACAGGCTCATGGACAACAGTAGACAGAAGCATGCACAATCATGGACAATATCAGAATAATAACACCACTAATCTGTGTCACTGTCATTAAATATGTGATTGTGAGCTAGTATACATGTTCTGCATGAACACACTTGTACAACCATAATGATTTGTCAGCAATCTGTAAGAGGAAATCTTGCATACCTACCTGAAAAAATAACACCCTTCGGAGGTGTTGAGAGGGACACTAGTACACCTGCAGTTTAAATTTCAATCAGTCCTGGATAGTTGTCAGGTTTGCATAGCAAATATATTCCACAATTCACATTTGCATGAATGTAACCCATGCCAAAAACATTGTCAATCAACTATGTATTTACTAGGTGCATCTTAGAAACACGTATCACACATGCATTTTTATAACACCTTTAAAGGAGTTCTACAGTGTCAAATCTTAATGCCTATGCAGCAAAAAGAATACTTAAATATGTCTGATAAGATGTGTGGGAGCTCACCGTGGCAAAACAGATACACGTGAGTAAATCATCCCTGGAAGATGTGTTAGGAGGTAATGCAAAAGGATGCATTGTACTCAATTATTGTTGTGATGTGGGCTGAGAACAATGGGACTATAATGCCACTTGATGTGGATGTCCTGCACATACTCAGAGATTAGTCACCACTGTGGGCACATGCTGGTGGACATTCCACATACCATCTACCTGAGTATAAAGGTCACATAACAATTGGCCTGCTCATAGGGGTGTGTTGTCTGTATTTTAATTAGCTTGTGTAATTTCTATTATAATGGATCTAATCCCCCATTAATTTTGTACTGTGTCTCCATGCCTCTGGCAACAATCCTTTGAGTGTGTTAATACTGTCTGCATTATTCCAATACAAATCTTGGATTCAATGATTGTCCACAATTTGCAGTCCTACACAAAGCTGGTTAAACAAAGGATGTGTAAATTAATCTTGACTTCTGAGACTTCAGTAATGAACAGGAAATGGCCCAGTACAGAATCCTGAGGTGCAGACCTGGTCTTAGGATTATAGTTAGAGGTGACTTCACATACTTTGACATTATCTGTCCTGGATGTGATCCATTTGTCTATCCACTTGGTGACATAGGTGTTTATACCCACTTAAGGCATTTATTTGTAATAATTGAGTGTGGATTTGTGTCAAATGCCTTGGCCAGGTGAAGCTACACAGGATGGGAGTGTTTTCCTCATGCATGCCCTTGGTGGCTTTCTTGAAGACATCTAGCAGGTGTAACATACATGATGTAGCCTTAACAAATCAAACATGAGTGTGGTACACAGTTGTAAGATTACCTATGTCCTTTTTGAGGAAGTCTATGATGATTCATTGATCTGCCTCACAGATGAGGAGAGTCAGGCATATTGGTCTATAACTGAATGCATCAGGTTATGTCGCCCCACCCCAGTCAGAAGGATGACTGTTGCTGTACACCCTTCTACGAGAACATATGCTGTCTGGAGGCTGTTTTGAAGTAGGGATCCAACCGTGTCGTCTAGGTCAGGTTTTAATTCATGCTATAGGTAACCTGGGATGTTGTCAGGGCCCATTGATTTTGTCTTAATAGCTGTAGAGAGTGCACAAATGAGCTTCTCTCCTGAGAACAAAAACTGACTTAAGTTTCCATGTACACTTTGGCTGATGGCCAGTGGTGACAGGAGGGTGAAGTGTGAGATAAACTGTCAGCTAACAGATTGTCTATTTTCTCTGGATGAGTATGACTGGTGCCATCAGCAAACAGCTCTGTGCATAATTGTGTATTCTCCCTAACATGTTACATTTATTGAAATGCATGAATTGTGAAAACAATTCCAAATACAGTCTTAGACATGTATCACATGCCACACACTGGCACTGGTCACACAGTCATATGACTGTACCAGTGTCACGTAATTACATCAACTGCACAACATATGCCTATATGTGTTTCATGAGAAAGCTGTGTTTGAGAGGCCTGATGCCGTTTAGAACACATTACAAACCAGTTGTTTGTGGCTCATGCAGAACATTTCCTGACACAAATGCTACTAGTCACCCAATGGTGCTGCTGACCACATCAATAAACCTTGGGAATAGCAACACAGTTGCAATTACAATGCATTCAAAACATGTGATATTTCAGTTTATATTGCAGCATTATGACATGAGGATAAAACAAGATGTATGTATCCATGTAATTAGTATGGATTTATACTGATGTATGTCACAGAGCACTTAATGATGGTAGGTAGACACATGCTGTGTCTCTGTGATGGTGGAATGAGAACTGTGTAGAATGTTGATGTGCTCCACTACAACAACACATGTCTAAATATGCCAACAATATACATAAAAGTGTATCATACCATGTCAACAGTTCTCAGGAGGTATATTACTACAGCTGTTACAGAAGGAGCATGTACTACAGTGGCAGTGATGGCCATCAATACATTAGCTCCCATCACAGATTGCAAGACCCTCTTGTAGGCAAACTGTATATCCACACCTCAACATAGCACATGTCAATGACATCTCGGATGAAACAATAACAGTCATAAACTTAATAAGACAGAGATCCTAAATGAGGGGGAAAAAAGAGGAGAAACCATTAAAATGTGTGGAAAGAGACACTATTATTTAAGATGATGGGCAAAGAAACATTGTAAAGGGTGTTTTTCAGACTCATGGCTGATAAATGACAAAATATACCAAATGTTGGAACAATCAGGTAAGACTGGTATCACCCCCTCTTACAGAATCGTTTATCCAATCCTTTTATCAGTGAAGAGGTGTCAAGAGTATTAGAATGTGGCAACAGTTGTTCCTCTCTACAAGCCTTGGAAAAAATGGATCCTTGCAACTACAGTACTATTTATCTTATTTCTAAAGTAGGTAAAATCATGGAGTACTAAGTTAAAGAATGATAAACATTCTGGAGTCTTATCAGTGTCCAAGTTGAATGCAGAAACATGTTCATAAACAGCAGATCCAGATGGTTTACCAATGTGAACATGAAGCACTGTCTTTCCTCTCAATGCTCATTGCAGATTATATAGCAATTTTTTTTAAATATATTAAAATAAATATATTAGCCTTTGTGTTTTAACATTCAGATACTTTCTTTTTGGCAAATATTGGTTGATTTGCTTGTTGGCACCATCCCATTCTTTGCATTTTACAAGTTTTATGTTTTTTTCCAGCTTTGAACTCTGTTATTTTGTGTTTTTTTAACTATTTTGTTTTACATTTCTGCCATTTTGTGATCCCACAGACACTTGGCAAGCTCTGTAGTATCCTCGACTATTGCTAAAGTATACTATGATGTACTTTTTTGTGATAATTCTTGGGTTTTGCTGCACTTACTTATTTTTGCTTTCTTTAATCAGCTGCTTAGAGTCGATTATGCATCTGAGTCTTATTTTTAAGCAGTGGCCAGACTTTGTTCCTCAAGAACATTTACTAAGTCTGATTTTACAGTTCTCCATTTCTGCATTGCAGATTTGATTTCATCTAGACGTGCCCTGCTGTTTCCATCTCTATACTGTTGCAGTTTTGCATGTTTTGGATTTATAGCTTATTTTCAACTGACTGGTGTTTAGCTTGCATCATCAGATATCTTGCCAAATATTACACTCTACATTCATAGTTAAAATTTAAGAAGAATGCTGCCATGCTTCTCACAACGTTGAATAAATGGCTGCCTGCCTTTTTGTCCATTATTCATCAAGGTGGATGGTTTGAGCTAGATGAGATGGATATCATTGGAGGTCACCAAACACTGATCATTATATTGTAGATTTCATCTATTGGACTTAGTTAATGCTAAATCAGATAATATACGTTTTCTTTTCTTTTGGCATTATTATCAGTCTAGTCTGCAGTTTACTTTAAGGATATGGCAATGCTAGGATTTAGAAGTTAAGCAATAGTTTAGTTTAAGCAACAGATGAATGCCAAGGAATTAACTTTTTAAATTTATATTCAACAATCATGCATTTTTTTATTTTCTAGTTTATGGAAAATTGTATATTAAAATTGCTTTGTGTCACTCTTCTGTCCACCTCAAGGGTTTAACACATTTATATTAGATGAATTTAAATGTTTGTGGAGCTTCATTTTAAGTTAGTGGTTCATGATCTTGGAACAATGTGACAAGACATACATTATTCAAGGGAACTCCACTCAGCACTCTGCCCTCTGTTTCTTCAAAGACTTGATCTAGCAGTTTTTCAGTCAGGTCAAAAGTATTGCATTTTGAGATAAGGGATCAAGTTTAGAAGGACTGTTCAGCAGTTCTTGATTTCATGATTCTGCCAGCAGTTAATTTTTACCAATTGCTGTCCTGGAGTGAAACCTCCTATTTTAGATTCACTGGCCCGATATTTGCGACCTGATTAACAGCAATAACTCTGTGGGTGCTTTATTCTAATGTTTTTCTAATATTTGTGACCTGATCAACACCAGTATCTCTGTGGGTACTTTGTTCTAATGTTTGTCTTATGTGAAACAAGGCTCATATTATGTCATATTTGCTATATGATGATTACCTTTTCTTGGAAACCAGTCAGAAATAAAATCGTAGTCCTTATTTAGCACCTGCTGTATCACTGAGTTTTCCTGAAAAAGCAGCTTCCAAGATTGGACAGGATCAACAATGAGGTACAGATTTGCTAAGTTTCTTTTTTTCAACTACCCCTAGTATACATATCTATATTGGAGTTAACAACTATTTTAAGTATGATATTGTAACAACAGCAAGCTGCGATTTTCTTTATTTACTATCCACCCAGCAATATTAAGTACATTCTTACAGCAGTTCGCAGATTGTCTTGTCTACTCACTACAGGGGTTCACAGAGTGGTTAATACTGGGTGATGTGAAAATCCTGCTCAGTAATTTGACTGTGACTCTAGTTGAGGTGTTTGCCAGTATTGTGAGGGTTGTTATTTTAACTCAAGTGAATATCTTTGCTACCAGTCGTACTCGGGACTTGGTGGAACAACTATATGTATTGTTCTCTAATGTGGTGGTGGAACCTGCCTCATGGTCAGGCCACAACCTTATTTGGTTTTCAGTTATTTTAACTAGTGGACAGTCCCTAGATCATTAGATAATAGAATGCAGGAATTTGTGTGCTGACAACAAGTGGTTTAGGTTGTAGGACAACTGTTTCACTGGGCATGACTTTGCAATCACTGATTCTACTTCAGTGCCATTTTCTTATTAGGACGAAGTCTACCTGAGTTGCATGGTAGTCATTCTTGCATGTGATCTTATGACTGGTGAAAGGCAAAAGCAAGCTCATCTACTGTTATAGATAAGCTGGCTTTTCCCTTCTACCATTTATCTTTAACTCATTAATACCTATGTGGTGGGAATGTCACACCTCTGGCAGAACTACATATATCTTGCATTCCAGCACATTTTCTGAAAAATAAACTGAAAAAGTATAAGGTAAACAAATGCAAATATTCTGTGAACAATGAAAGTTATTAAAGCTATACAAATAGCAATGCTATCAGTAAGAAGTAGTCTTTACAGTGCTAACAGATGAGGCATTCATAGTAGGGTTACCACCCATCCCAGTTTGTGAGGGACAGTCCCTCTTTTGACAGTTGAGTCCCGCAAAAAAAATGAAAAAATGGCAAATGTCCTGAGATTTTAGGACAAAAGTATTTCCTATATTTTATTTAATAGTTGGATAAAACAGTTATTTTGTATTTGAAACATCTATGTGTTATAGGAAACAGAATAAGCAACTCAAATGCTGCAAGAATAAGCTTTTATTTTGGTAAAAAAGTGAAGTTCTTTCCTTTCTACTTGCTGTGGGAGTATGTTTTGCCCTACAAAATCTGATGTTTCTACATAAAAAGTCCCACTTTGTGCATTGAATAGGTGGCAACCCTAATTCATAGTCTCCATAAATACTGTAATATACGGTTAAAGACACAACCTCCTAATTGTAGTTTTTGTAAGCTTTTACAAACAAACTTTCTTGAAAACTGTACAATATAGCCATATACTGTTAGACATTTTTGTTAACAAAACATAAGCTTTCACCTAGACAACAAGAAATTCCTCTGTAACCTCATATTTATTGAGAAAAATGAAAACATATGCTTAGTTGTATAATTAGCAAAACAAATAATATTGGATATCTCTAAAGATGTGCAACTTCCAGTGCAAATATCAAAGACAATTTTCTTCAAAAACATGTATGGTTTCACTTAATGTCCTGCAGCAATTTGTAATTCACTTGGTTTTGAAGTATTAAATACATATTAAAATGTTACTTATTTTCATAATTACTAGCAAACAAGAAGCAATATTTCCCATACAGTTTGATATACACTAGCATTAACAATGAAATGTCCTCTTTCTCATATTGTAGTTTCAAACCATACACCACAATAACATGTAGGTTTCTCAGTTATGAAAATATGAACATAAATTTGAAAATATTAATAATACATGACAAACAAGAACTAATTTTTCTACTGCCCGACATCCTATCCTAACAATCTTAGTGTTATTTTGTTAGTAGCTAATTGCACTTTCTAATACTGCCTATTATTAACTGATAAGATGTTTAGTTAAAGAAGCCAGACCCAAAAAATGCTCTGGACACCATAAGGAGGCATGAGTGCAAACTGGAAGTATATAAAAAGGTGTTTTGGTCTTGAATGGGTTAAGTTCCAATGCAAGTGATGCAACTATGTTACGTACAGCTTATTTAACACCTACATTTATACAATCCTTGCTGAGCCTGCTTGTTCCACCTTATATGACTCTGTTCACCTTGTACTATGTGAAGCATATTTCTATTAAGCTGAGATCTCTCATCAAAATGTAATAATCCAGTTTAGAGACATCTTTACTCTGTCAAACAGACAAGTCATATTATTTCAGTGAGCAACAGGATGAGAAAAAGGGTACATTTCTTGATGCTTGCTGTACTTCCACCCATAGACCATATTTTTAGAAGAATGTGAATGTCTTCTTTTTATAACACCTTTATTGAATTATCACTTCTGACACAGGCAAATTTACATTTATACAAAAGTAATAAAATTGTATTATATTAACACTGACAAACATACTTACATATGTGAGTGACTTGTTGGCCTTGGAACAATAGTTAAGGTCTTCTTCTCCTAAGCACAAGTTACAATATTAAATCCTGACCTCCAAGCCAATGCCTGTTTGTAGTCTACATGTTCTCCATGTGTCTCTGTAGGGTTCCTCCCACCTCAGAAAAACACGCTGAGTGTTTCCATCTCAAACTCATCAAAGAATGGAGCTGTGAGCAGCAGCAGAGACTCTACACGGTGCCCTAAAAAAAGAAGAGTTGCATAGACAAGCTTCTTTGGTCATATACCGTGGTGGGTCTCTATCATTTGATCGAGTTTTCATAAACTCGAACTCCATATGGTTGAGACCATATGATCGTGTTTTTGAAAATCCAAAACTTTTGAATGGATATTGCAGTACAGCAAGGGCCAGGAAATTTACCCTTTTCTTCATTGTATTGTGATCTTAGAGTTGGCATGTATAATTTGCAGGGGGTGTGGGGGTAGAGTGAGGCTTGCCCCCTAAAAGATGTAAAAATGGTAGATATTTTTTCTTGATGTTCAAGTTTTTGGAAACTCAATCATATGGTCTTGTTCTATATATTTTTTTCGAGTTTCTGAAAAGTTTATCTTCTGACATAGACCCACTGTGATGCACAGTATCCTCAATATAGGAGAACACAGATTACAGACTGCATGCTGTGTCAGGGCTAGTCACTCAATGATATAAAATATGACTCTTGGCGATCTGGTCATGGTGACTAATATCACCAAAAAATGGACATGGGTATTTGTTAGTGATAAGTAGGTTGGGAACAAAGCCTACTCTAATCTCTGCCAGGGACCCATGCTAATGGTGGGAGAGGTGTAGATGCCTGTGTTGGCCAATGTTTGCCCATCATAAAAGCCCAGAAGCCATGGGTCAATACGTTACTGGCTAGCTGCTAAATTGCTCAGCTTGTTTTAACTGGGATAGCTCTGTTGAGTGAAAGCTGGACATAAAACCAATCAACATGTCAATCTTGAACTAAGAATTGCTATGTTTATTGCGGATTCAGTGACAGGACGCAGCTTGGAAGTGGATGACATAATGGTAAGGAGGAGGCTGAACATCTTATGTATCCAGAAGACAAGATGAAAGGGCAGTATAGCAAAACCACTTGACTTAGGTTGGGAATCCAGATTCTACTAATCAGGAAGAGGACAAGCAGGAAATGGTGTGAGAATTGTGGTGTGGGAGAGGCTTCAAAAGAGAGTGAGGGATGTCATCAGAATTAGTGACAGACTCACTGCAATCAGACTCCAGTCTAACTATATGGCAGTATTCATAATCTCAGCCTATGCCCCATAGCAGGGTAGTGATAGTGAGGAAAAAAGTGCATTAAGACCTACTAAATAAAGCAGTCCAAAAGGAACTAGTGCCTATAATGGAATGCACATATTGGAACAGAGAACAGGATATGAGGAATGTCTGGGTCCACATGGATGGAGCAACAGGAATAAAGAAGGAGAGGCCGTTCTAGACTTCTCTCTGGCAAATAGCTTGATAGTAGTCAGTACATGGTACAACAAGAGGGACAGTCAAAAGATCACATGCAAGACTGGCCATCATGCAACTTAGGTAGACTTTCTCCTAGTAAGGAAATGGTGCTGAGGTAGAATCAGTGATTGCAAAGTCATCCCCAGTAAAACAGAACAGAAGGCATGCAGAAAAAAAAGGGGAGATAGAAAAGATGGTTGGCATAATCATCAAGGTTTTCATCTTATAGATGCAATGTACAGGGTTTGATCCTGACCTTTGGTTATTGGCTAGGCTTAAATAATTTGCAGATTGATAGTCTAGTATAAGCCTATATATAATATTACTAATGGATATGGCTAGAAAGAAATACTGGTTGGCTAACAAAGAAGCTAAGAAAGGAGTTGTAATAACAAAGAACAATGCATCTGAGGCACTCTACCAGCTTCTGGAAAGTGACTTGGTAGAGGGTACAAAGAAACTATATCATGCTGCAAGGCAAAGACAGAAAGTAAAGAATATGGTTAGACACCCTTCATAATGGATGCCAGCAACAACTTGTTCACCAGTCCACAGGACATGAAAGGCAGATGGGAGAGTAATTCCAGCAACTTTTGAATGATGAAAACCACACAGAAGTTGTGCTGCCCTAAATACAGACTATAAAGAAAGAAGAGGAAGAGCATGCTATAGAAGTAGTAAGAATAGCACTAAGGAAAATGAATTCAGAGAAAGCAGCAGACTCAGATGATGTCCCTGCAAATATGATAAGGATGTCAAGTGAGATTGAGGAGAAATTGCTCCTGAGGGTACTCACAGCAATACTGAGTGTAAGGCATGTGAAGACTGGTAGAGATGGTTGAAAGCTGCCAGCCTAGCCAGATAGAATTGTGCAGATAATTCTATCATTTGTAAATGTGAAATGTTGAATTTAACACAATGTGACAACATTGCCATCTGCTGTAAAGAAAGCTAAGTCAAGCATTTCTTGTTGGTCCTTTGAAATTAAAACTATTTCATCACTGCCTTTGATGTTTTACAAGTCGGCTCTAGATGAAGGCTTCCTGCCTATTGTTTTAAGGCTAAAGTTAATGACCAGAATTTACTTGTGGAATGTCCTTTATTGCTCTAAGTGTAAAAGAATGTAAATGCAGTTTTTGTGTGGCCTGAGAACCAGAAAGGTGTAAAAGACGATGTAATGTAGCAGAAATGCAGTTTCAATTTAAACAGTGAGAACCAAAGATTATTGAGAATTTTTGTCTTGATATCCATCCTACAGCACTGCCTGTTGTCTAAGTAAGTTATCTTAGAAGTGTGTTTTTTTGTAGAAATAGCTAAGCCTATAAAGACTAGACTAAGTGTTTTTCTGTTATGTCCGAACTGTTCTACTGAATTATTTTAAGTTTCTGTGTGATCTCTGAACTCTTGAATAGCACTGTGGTGTAGTAGTATTGTCTTGTGTTTTTAGTATTTATTATTAAATATTTGTAAACCCTTTTTAACTGTGGCTGGTTTATGTAGAGATAAATTAAGCTCTAGAGTACATTGCATGCTTATAAGTGATTGTGTGATAAACCCTTCCAATATGCCTTGATTGATTAGTTACACTACTATTGGGTAATAAAATTGCACAGTAATAACTGTACACCCTTTTAATGGCCTTCGGGTAGCTGATAATTATTAGCTGGTGGTGGCAGTAATTACTACCGTATAGTCTGGGTATAGGGGCACAGCTGGAGAATCTGTGTCAGCCTTTCCCCGGAGTGTCTGTGAAGTTGGATAAATACTTATCTCAAAGTGTGTGTGTGTGTGTGTGTGTGTGTGTGTGTGTGTGTAATTTGATTTTAAAAAAATTTTAAAAAAAACCTTTTTAAAAAAGAGGAATTTGGAATTAAATGGTTTGAATAAAAATATTAAAATGTTACTTATTTTCATAATTACTAGCAAACAAGAAGCAATATTTCCCATACAGTTTGATATACACTAGCATTAACAATGAAATGTCCTCTTTCTCATATTGTGTTTAAACCTACACCACAATAACTGTAAGTTTTCAGTTATAAAATGAACATAAATTTGAAAATATTAATAATACGCAAAAAAATTTTTTATACTCCGTACCCTCCGAAAATTTAGGTAATTTTGTTAGATAATGAAGGCAAATGCTTGTTAATTGTTCTGATAAAAGAATCAAGCCGAAAATGTGGCCTAACAGATGATGAAACTGGAAGTTTTAAAAGGAAGCCTTACTTGATAGGACATAGGTCTGAAATGTTAGAAGTTATTTCAATATTGGGAAGAACCTTGCCTCTGGTACCAGCTTGACATGCCACTTGCCCTAGGAAGCATGCTTAAAGGAACCATGTCAGCAAAATGATATCCAATTTAAACCAGTAGCCGAAAGCAATATCCAGTCATTCAGGAGCAACGGTAAAAATGAATCAACTGGTTGTCTTCACCATAGCAGGCTAGTGGAGAACCAAAGGTGTTCTGTTATAACGCTTTATTGAATTATCCATAAGGTTTATTGAACTAAAGTACTAATAAACTGTTTATATACCTGACAGAAGATTTGATGAGGAACTTGTTGGCTTACAATTAAGATATGCTCAGAGCAAATGTGAATCTTAACCTGCCCACACAACCGATATTGCAGCAGGATCAGGTGGTTACTTAGGGCCTCCCAGCTGAAAAACAGTAGCTGAGGTGGCCACTCAACTTGGCACAATGTCCTTGGACAGGGACTGCAAGGCAAAAGAAGAGTGCCAGCTTCTGAGGTCATACCGTAGGACTAATTCCTGTGGAAGTGTTGAGATGATCAAGGTGGATTGAGACGGTCGTTTAGAAAACTAATACTATGATGGTATTGAGTCAGAGGACCGGAACTAACCATTGGGAATCTGTATTTGTCAAAGGGTATTAAATTTGCAGGGCCTGGGGAGAGTAGAGGGACAGAAGAGCAATGGTATGCCTAGTCTGATTAGTTTTGGAAACTCAATCATATGGTCTTGTTCTATATATTTTTTTCGAGTTTCTGAAAGGTTTATCTTCTGACATAGACCCACTGTGATGCACAGTATCCTCAATATAGGAGAACACAGATTACAGACTGCATGCTGTGTCAGGGCTAGTCACTCAATGATATAAAATATGACTCTTGGCGATCTGGTCATGGTGACTAATATCACCAAAAAATGGACATGGGTATTTGTTAGTGATAAGTAGGTTGGGAACAAAGCCTACTCTAATCTCTGCCAGGGACCCATGCTAATGGTGGGAGAGGTGTAGATGCCTGTGTTGGCCAATGTTTGCCCATCATAAAAGCCCAGAAGCCATGGGTCAATACGTTACTGGCTAGCTGCTAAATTGCTCAGCTTGTTTTAACTGGGATAGCTCTGTTGAGTGAAAGCTGGACATAAAACCAATCAACATGTCAATCTTGAACTAAGAATTGCTATGTTTATTGCGGATTCACTGACAGGACACAGCTTGGAAGTGGATGACATAATGGTAAGGAGGAGGCTGAACATCTTATGTATCCAGAAGACAAGATGAAAGGGCAGTATAGCAAAACCACTTGACTTAGGTTGGGAATCCAGATTCTACTAATCAGGAAGAGGACAAGCAGGAAATGGTGTGAGAATTGTGGTGTGGGAGAGGCTTCAAAAGAGAGTGAGGGATGTCATCAGAATTAGTGACAGACTCACTGCAATCAGACTCCAGTCTAACTATATGGCAGTATTCATAATCTCAGCCTATGCCCCATAGCAGGGTAGTGATAGTGAGGAAAAAAGTGCATTAAGACCTACTAAATAAAGCAGTCCAAAAGGAACTAGTGCCTATAATGGATGACCTGAATGCACATATTGGAACAGAGAACAGGATATGAGGAATGTCTGGGTCCACATGGATGGAGCAACAGGAATATAGAAGGAGAGGCCGTTCTAGACTTCTGTCTGGCAAATAGCTTGATAGTAGTCAGTACATGGTACAACAAGAGGGACAGTCAAAAGATCACATGCAAGACTGGCCATCATGCAACTTAGGTAGACTTTCTCCTAGTAACGAAATGGTGCTGAGGTAGAATCAGTGATTGCAAAGTCATCCCCAGTAAAACAGAACAGAAGGCATGCAGAAAAAAAGGGGAGATAGAAAAGATGGTTGGCATAATCATCAAGGTTTTCATCTTATAGATGCAATGTACAGGGTTTGATCCTGACCTTTGGTTATTGGCTAGGCTTAAATAATTTGCAGATTGATAGTCTAGTATAAGCCTATATATAATATTACTAATGGATATGGCTAGAAAGAAATACTGGTTGGCTAACAAAGAAGCTAAGAAAGGAGTTGCAATAACAAAGAACAATGCATCTGAGGCACTCTACCAGCTTCTGGAAAGTGACTTGGTAGAGGGTACAAAAAAACTATATCATGCTGCAAGGCAAAGACAGAAAGGTAAAGAATATGGTTAGACACCCTTCATAATGGATGCCAGCAACAACTTGTTCACCAGTCCACAGGACATGAAAGGCAGATGGGAGAGTACTTCCAGCAACTTTTGAATGATGAAAACCACACAGAAGTTGTGCTGCCCTAAATACAGACTATAAAGAAAGAAGAGGAAGAGCATGCTATAGAAGTAGTAAGAATAGCACTAAGGAAAATGAATTCAGAGAAAGCAGCAGACTCAGATGATGTCCCTGCAAATATGATAAGGATGTCAAGTGAGATTGAGGAGAAATTGCTCCTGAGGGTACTCACAGCAATACTGAGTGTAAGGCATGTGAAGACTGGTAGAGATGGTTGAAAGCTGCCAGCCTAGCCAGATAGAATTGTGCAGATAATTCTATCATTTGTAAATGTGAAATGTTGAATTTAACACAATGTGACAACATTGCCATCTGCTGTAAAGAAAGCTAAGTCAAGCATTTCGTGTTGGTCCTTTGAAATTAAAACTATTTCATCACTGCCTTTGATGTTTTACAAGTCGGCTCTAGATGAAGGCTTCCTGCCTATTGTTTTAAGGCTAAAGTTAATGACCAGAATTTACTTGTGGAATGTCCTTTATTGCTCTAAGTGTAAAAGAATGTAAATGCAGTTTTTGTGTGGCCTGGGAACCAGGAAGGTGTAAAAGACGATGTAATGTAGCAGAAATGCAGTTTCAATTTAAACAGTGAGAACCAAAGATTATTGAGAATTTTTGTCTTGATATCCATCCTACAACACTGCCTGTTGTCTCAGTAAGTTATCTTAGAAGTGTGTTTTTTTGTAGAAATAGCTAAGCCTATAAAGACTAGACTAAGTGTTTTTCTGTTATGTCAGAACTGTTCTACTGAATTATTTTAAGTTTCTGTGTGATCTCTGAACTCTTGAATAGCACTGTGGTGTAGTAGTATTGTCTTGTGTTTTTAGTATTTATTATTAAATATTTGTAAACCCTTTTTAACTGTGGCTGGTTTATGTAGAGATAAATTAAGCTCTAGAGTACATTGCATGCTTATAAGTGATTGTGTGATAAACCCTTCCAATATGCCTTGATTGATTAGTTACACTACTATTGGGTAATAAAATTGCACAGTAATAACTGTACACCCTTTTAAGGGCCTTTGGGTAGCTGATAATTATTAGCTGGTGGTGGCAGTAATTACTACCGTATAGTCTGGGTATAGGGGCACAGCTGGAGAATCTGTGTCAGCCTTTCCCCGGAGTGTTTGTGAAGTTGGATAAATACTTATCTCAAAGTGTGTGTGTGTGTGTGTGTGTGTGTGTGTGTGTGTGTGTGTGTGTGTGTGTGTGTGTGTGTGTGTGTGTGTGTGTGTGTGTGTGTGTGTGTGTGTGTCAGCTACCTGGACAGGGACATGAAGCACTGGTTGGACAGAGAGGCTACTGGAGGTTTTAGCTTGCCAGCTAGGCTGAGAAATGGACCCTATAGCTGTGCCATTGGGGAGTCTTATTGGGGACCTGGGGAGCAAGGGAACAACCAGCCCCAGACTGACTGTGATCTCTGTGTGCTCTTAAGGGAAATTGCACTTAACTGTGTGTATCTGTTATCCTTTCCTCTCATATGAGGCACCCTCTCTGGTGTTAATTGTGAGGATTAAGGCTCCTTGATTGCTGGGCCAGGGCACAGGTGTCACATGGTTTGCAGTGGTTGGGATATCCACATTGTATATTAAGTAGTTGGCAAATACTAATTGGCTTATAGTGGTGTGGGTAGAGTGAATCCTGTAGCTTATGTGCAGTGATCTCTGAAGGTGTTTTGTATTCTAAATCAGCCACACAGTGAATACTCAGAGTTTGGATCACAATTGTTTTATTTCATTTTGTTAGCTTAGTTAGTCAGGGTGAGCAGTCAGCATGTCAGCAGAGGAGTATGAAAAGCTGACAAGGATGCAGCTGGTGGAGATGTGCCAGGCCAGTGGACTGGTGCATGGAAACCTGACTAAGGCAGACCTGATTGCAGCCTTGGTAACAGTCACATCAGAAAACTGCATCCAGGAGAACAATCAGACTGCCAGTGGAGATATGATATCCATGGAGAATGGACAGCTCAACCTTTCTGCAAAGGACAATCAAACTGGCAGTGGAGATACAATATCCTCGGAGAATGGACAGCTCAAGCTTTCTGCATTGGACTTAAAAATCCTGCTCGAGCTAAAGAGACTTGAGTTGGAGGCCAGGCACTTGGAGATAGAAGCCAAAGAAAAGGAGCGTGAGAGGAGGCATGAGAGGGAAATGCTAACTTTTTGCCAGAGTCATGGAGGTAATGGGGTAGGGAGTAACTGGACCACAGAAGCATAAGAGGTCAGTAAATGTCTTCCATAATTTAAAGAGGGAGATAATTTTTATAGTTTCATTCATATGTTTGAGAGGGTATGCAAACAGTATAGTGTTGACAAAGGCTCTGGGTACGGTTCCTGACCCACTTACTCCATGGGAAAGCTTTAACTTTTTTGTCAAAAATGCCTGACACTGTCTGGCTTGATTATACTGCTGTAAAAAAATGTCTTTTAGAATGTTTTAAGTTAACACCTGAAATGTATTGGGAAAAGTTTCATAAGCATAGATGCAAGGCAGATGAAAGTGTGTGTGTGTGAATATATTGCTGAACTGAACACTTATTTTCATAGCTGGGTGAGTGGATGTCATGTCATCACTTTTGAAGGGCTGGCAGACCTTTTGGTGAGGGAACAAGCCCATAGCACTTTGCATGAGGACATGAGGATCTGGTTAGCTGATAGGCAATGTGCTAGTTCAGATGAATTGAGGAAGAAGGGAGTCCTATACCCGGCCAGCAGGGTGGCCTTGCACAGGAAGGGGACCCCCCAGTACTGCTCATGCATCTAAAGGAACCCATGGTAGGCAGTACAGACTGTCACAACAGAATCTGCCAGTAGCAGGGGAAGCCACTAGTCCAGGTACATGTCCAGCAGCTGGGATTACATTTTTTGAATGCAACCAGTGGGGGCATGTGGCATACAGGTGTGCACAGAGGCAAGGTGGGGAACCAAAGGTGAGGGAGCCAGTAAGGAGGGAAAGACAGAATGTCAATAGTAGGTTGTCTTGAGACAACAGGGGTACTAAACTACCATCCTGCATATGTCCTGACAGGGAAGGATTTGGATGAGGCACTACCATGTGCTTATGCAGTTACATGCAATCAGGCTAGGAGACAAGCATGTGAGTCTTGTAGCCTGGGGGAGCCCCAGACAGACTGCATACTTGCAGCCAGGACTGCTGAGGTGGTTAATTCAGGTCATAGGCTATGCTGTAGTAGTGAGACTGAAGGTGAGCCACAGTTGCTTGTGGGCACTGATGTTCCCTTGGACAGGGTAACTGCAAAGGTAGAGGTGAGTAGTAGTACCCAGGCTGACAGTGAGGCACTGCTGTCAGAGGATGCCAGACTTCCTGTGGAAGGGGAGCTGGGAAGGGTTACAAGGAGAGAGTTGAGACAGGCTCAGCTAAGACCCTACATTGCAAAGCCTGAGGCAGGTAGCTAGGGAGGCACCTGATTCTCAAGGAAAGGGAGAATCTGTATATTGGGACAAAGGGTTACTATACAGAGAGTGGACCCCTGAGGGACAGTTAGAAGGTGAGAGAGTACAGCAATTGGTAGTGCCAAGAGGCTACCATCTGGCGATTCTAGCCATAGCCCATGATATTCCCATTGCAGGTTATATGGGCATAAAACATACAAAGAGGCATATTATGCAAAACTTCTATTGGCCTGGAATTTCCAGGGATGTAACAGGGTACTGCAGGACCTGTGAGCAGTACCAAAAGTTAGGCAAGGCAGGAGACAAGGTGAGGGCTCCTTTGATGCCTTTGCCTGTGATTGAGGGGTCATTTCAGAGGGTAGTTATGGATATTGTGGGTCCTCTGAGTACCTCAAGTTCCACAGGGAAAAGTATATCCTAGTGGTAGTGAATTATGCTGCATGATACCCTAAGGCAGTGTCTTTGTCCTCCATTGAGGCAGAGAAGGTGGCAAAGGCTTTGTTAGAGATTTTCAGCAGGGTAGGTTTCCCAAAATAAATACTGTCTGACAGAGGTGCTGATTTCATGTCAGACGTACTGGCTTGTCTGTGGAAGTCTTGTGGGGTGAAACACATGAAGACCACCCCTCCGACTATCCCCAGACTAATGGTCTTGTTGAGAGGTTAAACTCTACAATCAAGTCCATGCTACAGGCTTTTGCAGATCAGTTTAAGAGGGAGTGGGACAAATATATGCCCCATGTTTTGTTTGCTTACAGAGAGGTTCCCCGGAATTCACAGGTTTTTCACCCTTTGAGTTGCTGTATTGGAATAGGCTGAGGGGACCTCTAGATTTAATTCGAGATGAGTGGGAAGGGGAGTGTGAGTCTCACAAGGAGTCTGTTTTGGCATATGTCCTAAAGCTCAGGACAAGGCTCAGGGAACTCATGAGCTTGGCCCAGGAGTACCTGGCAGAATCGCAAAAACAGAAAAAGGTGTGGTATGACAGGAATGCTCGAGCTAGAGAGTATGCTGTAGGGCAGCAGGTAATGGTTCTCATTCCTGTCAGACACAACAAGTGGCAAGCAGCTTGGGAGGGACCCTACAAGATGGTAAGAAAGGTAAGTGATGTTAATTGCATAGTAGAACTGCTATTCAGATGGCAGGGGCACAAATTGTACCATGTTAACATGATGAAACCTTACAATGATAGGGAGGCCCTTGTGCTGAGCATTTGCAGTGGAGTGCAGGAGGAGTCTTAGGGAGATCTAGGGAATGATCTCCTCAGTGAGGCTTGGGCTGACACCTCAGTGGAAAGGGTAGCAATGTTCCAGCAGCTATCTCCTACCCAGGTTCAAGAAATCCAAGCAGTGTTGCAGGAATTTGGGGACATGTTCACTGGGAAACCAGGTTGCACCCACCTGGTGCAGCACCAGGTGGATACAGGACCCCAAAGACCTATTAGGTAGGCCCCTAATATGGTGCCTGAGAGAGTCAGACTATGAGGGAGGAGGTACAGGAAATGTTGGAACTAGGAATGATTCAAGCATCCAGCAGTCCCTAGGACTCCCCACTGGTGCTGGTGCCATAGAAGGATAGAAGCGCCAGGTTCTGTGTGGACTACAAGAAATTAAATAGCAACACAGAGTCGGATGCTTACCCCATGCCTAGGACAGATGAGGCCCTAGAGCAGCTGGGTGAGGTTAAGTATCTTATAACCATTGATCTTACCAAGGGTTACTAGCAGGTGCCCTTGACTCCCAGTGCTAGAGAGAAGTCATCCTTTGTGACTCCTTTTGGCTCTTATGAGTTCACAAAGATGCCCTTTAGGATGAAGAATGCCCCAGCAACTTTTCAGAAGCTGGTAGATAATATCCTAGTAGGAGCTGGAGGTTTTGCCCTATTACCTAGATGATATTGCCATCCACAGCCATTCCTGGCCAGAGCACCTTCAGCATGTCAGGAAGGTGCTGGGCAGACTACAGAGGGCAGGGTTGACCATTAAGCAAAGCAAATGTCAGGTGGGTATGGCAGAAGTCTCCTACCTAGGACATAGAGTGGGGAGTGGTAAGATAAGGTCAGAACCTGCCAAAGTGGAAGCTACTCAGGCATGGCCTGCACCTGTTACTAAAAAGTAGGTGAGAGCATTCTTAGGGACAGCAGGATACTACAGAAAGTTCATCCCTACTTATAGTACCATAGCTGCTCCCCTCATAAACCTGACAGGGAAGAACAGGCCAGATAAGGTAGCATGGACCCCAGCATGTGAGCAGGCATTCCAGAAGCTTAAAGAAACATTGGGAGGGCCCCCTGTGTTAACCAGTCCAGATTACAGCAAATAATTTGTTGTGCAAGTGGATGCTTCAAACCATGGGGTGGGGGCTGTGCTTAGACAGATTTCTTCAGAGGGAGAAGAGCACACAGTGGTTTATCTCAGTCATAGGCTCTAACCCAGGGAGTAATGCTATGTAGCTGTAGAAAAGGAAAGTCTAGCCATAGTGTGGGCACTGCAAAAACTTCAGCCTTATCTGTATGGAAGGAAATTCACTGTTATGACAAATCACAACCTCTTACATGGTTAAACCAAGCCAGTCAGCAAAATGCCAAGTTGCTAAGGTGGAGCCTGGGGTTGCAAGCATATTTGTCAGTTCAGCACCACAGTGGGAGTAGGAATGCCAATGCAGGCAAGCTCTCAAGACAGGGAATGGGGTAGGTATACTCAGATAGACCTAACTCTCTCAAGTGGCGTTTCTCAAGGGTCACTTGAAAAACTAGCTTGAGTACTCGGGCGGGGGGGTGTCAAGACTGGTAGAGATGAGTGAAGGCTGCCAGCCTAGCCAGAAAGAATTGTGCAGATAATTCTATTTTTTGTAACTGTGAAATGTTGAATTTAAAATAATGTGGCAACATTGCCATCTGCTGTAAAGAAAGCTTAGTCAAGCATTTCTTGTTGGTCGTTTGAAATTAAAATGATTTCATCACTGCCTTTGATGTTTTACAAGTTGGCTCCAGTCTGGCTAGATGAAGGGGAGGCTTCCTGTCTATTGTTTTAAGGCTAAAGTTGTTGACCAGAATTTACATGTGGAATGTCTTTTATTGCTCTAGGTGTAAAATAATGTAAATGCAGTTTCTGTGTGGCCTGGGAACCAGGAAGGTGTAAAAGATGATGTAATGTCTAGCAGAACTGCAGTTTCAATTTAAACAGTGAGAACCAGAGAATATTGAAGATTTTTGTCTTGATAACCAACCTACAGCACTGCCTGTTGTCTTAAGTAAGTCATCTTAGAAGTGTGTTTTCTTGTAGAAATAGCTAGGACTATAAAGATTAGACTAAGTGTTTTTCTGTTATGTTAGAACTGTACTACTGAATTATTTTAAGTTTCTGTCTGATCTCTGAACTCTTGAATAGCACTGTGGTGTAGTAGTATTGTTTTGTGTTTTTAGTGTTTATTATTAAATATTTTTAAACCCTTTTCAATTGTGGCTGGTTTATGTAGAGATAAATTAAGCTCTAGAATACATTGCATGCTTATAAGTGATCCTGTATTAAGCCCTTCCAATAAGCCTTGATTGCTTAGTTACACTACTATTGGATAATAATATTGCACAGAAATAATTGGACACCCTTTTAAGGGCCTTTGGGTAGCTGAACATTATTAGCTGGTGATGGCAGTAATTACTACCATTTAGTTTGGATATAGAGGTATAGCTGAAGAATCTGTGTCAGCCTTTCCCAGGAGTGTCTGTGAAGTTGTATAAATACTTATCTCAAAGTGTGTGTGTGTGTCAGATACTTGGGCAGGGACACAAAGCACTGGTTGGACAGAGCGGGTACTGGATGTTTTAACTTGCCAGCTAGGCTGAGATCTGGACCCTATAGCTGTGCCATTGGGGAGTCTTATTGGGGACCTGAGGAACAAGCGAGCGACCAGCCCTGGACTGACTGTGATCTCTGTGTGCTCTTAATGGAAATTGCACTTTACTCTGTGTATCTGTTATCCTTTCCTCTCGTATGCAATGCCCTCTCTGGTGTTAGTGGTGAGGATTGAGGCTCCTTGATTGCTGGGCCAGGGCATGGGCATCACAAGACATATCCTGGATAACAGAATAATAAACATACTAGTGCCAGTGTTCAAGAGCTTAGGGCCCTTTCACAACTGTGGGCAGTATAGACATATCAAACTCCTGTTACCTTGTATGGAAATTCTGGAGATGGTGATTGATAAATGAATAAGACAGTAGTGGAAAGTAAGATGAGAGATGAGCAGTTTGGATTTTGATCATGATGCAGCACAACTGACCTGATGTTTGCCATGAGACGGATTCTCAAGAAGAAGTTAGAGATGATGAAAGAGTCCAACTGTGCATTCCTGGACTTGGAGAAAACATATGACAAGGTCTCAAGAAAAATTATTTGGGCAGCCTTGCAGTTTTTTGAATGCCCAGAAACATTGGTAGAATTAGTGCAAGCTATGTACAAGGCTCTGATGACTCAAATCCGAAAAGTCTAATTGAGGGGTTCCCAGTGGGAGTGGGTGTGCACCAGGGTTTATCTCCTAGCTCACTGCTGTACATACTGGTGATGGAATACATTAGCAAACAAGTTAGAGGTGGCAGATCAACAAAGTTGCCATATGCAGATGGTGTGAAATTACAGGCAGACTCTGAGCAAGAATGTCAGCAAAGGATAGGAGAATGGAATACAAAACTGAAGGCACCTGGGATGAAACTGAGTACAGATAAGGTTGTAATGACAGCAGATGGTGGTGTTCAGAAGAAGCTGGGATTGAAATAGAAGGGAAAATGGTCGAACAGGATTACAGCTTCAAGTATTTGGGAGGGATGGTTGAGGAGAAGAGAAGTATGAATCAGGAGTTCAAAAGTAGAATCAGAGAGACTGCAACCAGTTGGCACAGAGTATCAGGTGCAGTATGCAACAGAAGAATGCCAAAAAAGCTAGTTGAAAAGTAAAGTGTAGAAAACAGTGGCATGACCAGCACTGCTGTATGGTAGAGAAGCCTTTGCAGTAAAAGCTGAGCAATTGAGGAAGTTAGAAATGATGGAGATGAAGTACCAGAGACAGGTGGTAGGGTGCACACTGCGAGACAAATGAAGACATGGGGACAAATGCAAAAGCCAAAGCAAGATCTAAGAAAACAGATTATGGTGGTTCAGGCTCATGTGCAGAAAAGCAGAAGACAACCTGGTGAAGAAGATTTGAGACAGGGAGGAAGAAGGCAAGAGGAAACATGGTCATTTGCAAAGAGATGGATGTGGGAAGCAAGACCTGTGACAGTCAGGCATATGTGTCAAATACGTAGGAGAGAGACACTGAATAGACAGATGTGGCAGTTGACAAGGCACCCTGAATTTATGTAGAAAATGGGAAAAAGGGGGTTGATGATAATGATGATGATGAGGGATTGTTGATGATGATGATGATGATGATGATGATGATGTGAGTGGTTGCTTGTTTCTTTGCAGCTAAGCTAGCATCACAGATGGCAGTTTTGCCTTTTACAGTAAGATAAAGTAATGATTATAGTATTCATGTGGAAAATCTGGCTTGCAGTTGTTCCAGGTTTTAGTTAAGTGATTACACAAAAACTAATCTGTTTGTTTTTTTCCGGTATGCACTCTTTGCCAGTGTCCTGGAAGTGTACCCAACAAGACTGATTCTTATTTGTTTTGGTGTGCTGCATAAAGGGACTTTTGTTCCTGTTCCATTAAACCCTAAGATGTCTCTATTAGCTTTAAAGGAAACTCTTATTACTCCAGTCCTAAAGAAGAATATTGTAAGCCTGACAATTTAGGCGGTTACCTCATTTATGTTTTCTCCTCATAGACAAGTTTGTTGAGAAGTTGTCTACAGTTATTACAATTTTATTATAGGAATACTATATTCATACTCCATTAGACAGAGTCTAACACAGCTTCTAGTCTTCTTGAATCATCCCAATATGGTGAAAGAATAACAATATTTTGTTTTGCCCTTCTTTGTTCCCTCTTCGGCATTTTACATAGCCATTCATGACATTCTTTTTGACAGCATAAAAACTTATTGTGGAGCTTCCCAGAAATGATTTGCCATCTACTTTACATATTATCCTCAACACATAGTTTCTTGGATTTGCATTTATTTCATTATCCCATCAATTCTTGGGTTATACAATATTTTGTCTTAGACCCTTTTGTTGCATTCTGTGCATGGAGTTCCACTAGAAGAACTAATTACTGAAAGACATTTTTAGCACCATTGTTACACCAACACAGTGACTTACCTTTCCTTCCCTTAGTACAAATTTTCCAGTATGAATTCTTTTAGATGTTATCTTGAATGCATGCAGATGTGGATAGCTATCAATCATCTCAAGCTCAGCACCTTAAGCCATCACCATGGATATCCATACCACTTTAAAAGAATCTGACTTTCAAGATTTAAATCCAGCTGATGTTGTAATGATGTTCATTTGCAGTGATTCAATAAGTTAAACATTTTGGTGTGGACATAGCCAACAGGTAGACAAATAAAAACAGCATGGCTTCTATTGTCATATCTAGTTATTTCAACCTAAGAAACGTCTCCTTTTTCAAACACCTTCTTCCACTTAAGGACTTTTGGTGTCCTTTGGATTCTTCCTCCCTTGATTCATGTAACTCACAGTATTTCAGATTGCTTAATAGCAAGCTTGATTGATGTAGATAGAGCTGAATGGGTAACCATTTTAAATGTCAGGACCCACTAGAGTGAGTCATGAAATACAGAAACTGAATGACTGAAAGAATGAATATACATATACCAAGACAGAGATACCATTTCTCAGAATACTCCCTTTTGTCTGAGTTATGGGAATCTTGGAGTTGGTATATATATATATATATATATATATATATATATATATATATATATATATATATATATGTGTGTGTGTGTGTGTGTGTGTGTGTGTGTGTTCTGGTGGTATGGGTGTGCAGGTAGGGGGTCTTACCACCCCTACAAAAAGAGGCTTAAAGGGAAAGAGCAATTTTCGAAATTCACTCTTCTCCTGTGTTTTTGGTCTTTTTTTTTTTTGGCTTCACAGCACTCAGCTTTTCAAGTGCCAACATTTCAATAGGGAGCTACAGAATGTCATAGTTTGGTTATACAAAAGTACCTTAGATTAATGACTCTTTTTCAGTGGAACCTGCAATAGGTGGTAGTACATTTTGTAAGCCATCGTTAAAGGTGTATGGATAGCTTATTTAACCCTAAGTGAGGTGGATGATCCATATCATAATGAGGTCCTGGCTTCTTACTGTCTGGTTAGGACTTCATGCTCTTCTCCCTTGGGGATCTTTGAGGTTATCAGGGTGTGGCTATATTCATTTAGTATCACTTCTTTTTGTTGCTGGGATCAAAATCACTGAAACCTCATCCTTCAGTAACTGAGGGAATTTTCCATGACACTGTGTGATTTCAAGAGATCTCTAAAAGCAATTTATTTACTTTAATGGATGACAGAACATCATTTAAGCAAATATGTGATATTAACCACAACTCCATTCCAATATTCCTAGTGATCATCAATATATTTTGCTTTATTTGTGATGGTATTTGGGTTCAAGTACCTTAGTAAAGAAAAAAATTAAATTGAATAAACTTAAACAATAAATTAGTGAAAAGCTGTAGGGAAGAATGTAGTCATGTGAATAAAAGAATGGATAAATGGAAGAAGCAGATTGAGATGGTGGTGGGAGTACTACAATATATCAAAAGTATGACTTATTGAGTCCCTCCACACAAAAGTATTGGAAAAACTAACAAACTGTTTACAAATTACACTAAAAGTGGACTGATGAAATTAGGTTAATAAGAACCTATTAAATAGCCACAATTGACTGTGTAAGTGAACAGAGAAATTGCAACTGCAAAGTGCTTAGTATGGGCCAAAAACTCAGAAATCAGTATCATCTTTGAAAGATGGGAAACACACTGGGCACTTCCTGTACTTCTATTTACTGTAGAAATCTGCTATCAGATCTGGACTGAGAAGGCAAAAGTGGATAAGATACACGGAGGCATCCAGAATGGATTTGATTCAAGAAATAAAGTAATCATTCTGCTTTAAAGGCTGCTAATAATGCACAGCTGTAACACTTCACAGCTCTGCTGCTATTTCAGTGAAAGGGAGAGAAGTCATGTCAAATTGGTGCAAAGGAAAGCCATAGGAATCATGGCTGAACTGAAGGACAAGAAGCTTTTTGAACTGAATTTGTTTAATTTAGAAGAGCTGATGATGGACTGGGTAGGATACACTACACACAAAGAGAATGGCACAGTACAGCACAGTGAATGAGAATTACAATGATGAGGATGAGGGAACACAGCTTACAGAGTGAAAACACCAACTGCAGTCCAAACATAAAGGACACTTCTTCAAAGCCAGGGAAGTGGCATATTAAAAATGCTGCTACAGGAGTTGGTGAACCACAAGTTTAGGGAAGCTTTCAGAAAAACATGGGTCAAATGGCTAACAAGATTGGACTGACAATGAGATACAACTTCACATCCTAGTTCTCTTCTGTGGTTCTCTAAGATCATGTTGTAATTCCAAAACTTGTAACTGCAAACTTCAGAATAATGAAAAAAAGTAGGAAAATGCAGGATGACAGCATTTGTTTAATTTTGTTGTTCTCCTTTAAAGCTGTTTTAGCAGGGAAAGGACAAGCCTCTTTCATCCAGACTTATGAGACATTAAACCATGGCACCTTGTGCCTGAGATGGTGATAGCTCACTGGGTTGCAAATGATCTCACTTTCTTTACATATTGAAAAGAGTAGGGGTTGCTTTATTTATTTATTTTTTCCTTATTTACATTTATTTACATTATTGACACATTCATATTCATAACATCCATATTGTCATTTCTTTCCATTTTTTAAAACCTTGTCATATAATGTGCATAGTAAAGAAAACAAATATTCCATTGTTATCCTTTCTAAAAAAACACACATGCACACTTTAATTTTTCTATTTCCATATCGTCTATTTTTTTAATTCTTTTTCTATCTCCCAAACATTTCTTCTATAACCATCATTATATTTCATTTAGCATATCTTTATCATCTATATTTTTATTTTGCAATATCCCATAACATCTGCTTTTCCACAATCCCCGATTGCCATAAATAATTTTCTCTCTCATTTTTCAAATTAACATATTTACTTTCTCATATTTTTCATATAATTTCATATTCATTGCTATACCAATGGGCCAGATTCCAAAAGAGTTGTTCTCAGTATAAACCTGCCCTGATTCTGAAAGACTGGCTGTCAGTGCAAGGGGCCTACTTCAGTGTAAGCGTGTATATAAACAGGTTTACTATGGAGAACAGATTCCAAAACATCTACTGTCAGCCTTCTCTTAGTGTAAGTGGTTCCTTGTGCTGAGAGCAAGTGTTTTGGAATCAGGCCCTTTAAATCCTTCTCATTTATATTCCTTTTCAAAACGAATACAAACTCTTCATTGTTTATTTACTTATTTATTTATATTTGCATTCTAAATAATGGTTCAGGTGCATTGGCAGGGAAATATTTTCCTGTGGCATTTTTAGTTAGGGACACATGGCTGAAGTGATATTCAGCTACAGAAAAATATGGCTGTTGAGATTTCCCTGTATACAAAAAAAAAAAAAAAAAGAATGCAGTGTCATGCCCACAACCAAGTGCACAAGGGGAAATAATGTCCATGGTGCCAATGACAACATGAGAGAGCAGGTAGTATGGTAGGCATCAAGAGCAGGATGGCCAGTGGGCATGTCAGTGGCAGTAAAAATGTAGTGACAATGGGCAGTGCCTTTAAAATTCATGTGTGTGGCTCACTACCCCCTTCACAGGGTCTAGGGAACATCACCTAAATGGCATACTGGTATATAAATGTGACTGCAGTGGCATGCAGGATTTTCTCACTGCTGAAAAACTCTTCTACTTGTTGTATTTACATAAGCATGCACTGTACGCTGAGCACAACACTCATTTCTACTTATAGTTACATAAGCATGCACTGTACGCTGAGCACAACACTCATTACTTCATCTGCCCCCATGCACTTAGTTATTAAGGCTGTGGGCATAGCAGTGTTTGCTTCTCTTTGCCCACAGGGAATTTGAAACAGCCCTATTTCTCTGCAGCTAAATATCACTCAGTCCATGTATCCCCAATCAAATGTATAACAGAAAACATATTTCTGCCCAGGCACCAGAACCCCTAAATAACAATGATGTGTTATTTCTTCCTCATTACATTTTCACATCTTTCTTCCAGTACCTTACATTTTGTTTTACTTTTGATTTGTAACTTTGCAACAAAATGTTCTGCATGAAATCTCATTTAAGACCTTTTCTTCTATTCCTTATAGCGTTTCTTGCATCTTCTTTTAATTCCTTCCAAAGACATTCCATAACCAATCACATCAATTTTTACCTTCCATCATTTTATTTAATTCTCTTACTCTTTTTCTTCCATCTCTTCTAGTTTATTATTTATTTTCCTTCCCTCAATGTTCCATATGTCTTCCTATCTACGTATAACATTTTCACCACTATTTACAGCTCCCTGTCTCTTTTTCTCCTTTTGTATTACACAGGAAAAAATGCATAAATGCTAAGTGCACTACAGGATTTTTTTAAATTCATGTCTCCTGGCTTTTTATTGTATATCACCACTATTTTCACTTAATTCAGTCTTGATCCCCCAAAAGATTATAGGTGTGCTACTTTTCCCAGGATCTAGCTCTTAAAATGTTGAGATTCATATGGTAGAAACCATATGATCAACATTTTAAACAGTTGAAAAAAAGACAGGATAAAAAGCGTTTTTGCAGAGTTTAAGCATCCTGTACCCTCACAACCTTGTGATATGTGTGTATATATATATATATATATATATATATATATATATATATATATATATATATATATATATATATATATATATATATATATATATATATATATATATATATATATATATATATATATATATATATATATATATATACATACATATATGAATACCAGTTCTGAGATTGCACTACTGTAGGAAAAAGGAAATATTCCCTTACTTTTACTGTATCACAGTTTCTTACTGGCCATATGAAGTTTGACTTTTTAAAATGTGAATCATGTAACATATACCTTTTTTCCTAATATGGATGCATTTAACATATACACGTTTTGTGAAAATGATAGACTAAAACTTTTCCATTAAGATAATATATTTTTTTCATTTCCTCCAATACTATTCTCCAGGATTCTGTTACATTTTTACACTCCCAAAATGTCACTCCTAATATCCCTATTTCCTTCATGGTGTAATAAATTATACCTTTTCTCCTGTTTAAGCCATTTTTTAATTTTGCCTTATTTAACTGCAACCCAGCATTCCTTAATAAGTTTACTTGCACCACCATTTCACTTACTCATATCTTATTTTAGCCACAATCACTGAATCATCTACATATGACAGAAAAGTCAGTATTGCAAATCCTTTCTCCATCTCCTTTTTTGCTTATTTCATTTCGGATATGCATGTTTGAATTATTGCATTCATTACCTGTAGAAATTATGCAAATACTTAATGAAAATCCTTGGTTTATAACCACTCCTATTTTTTTAAACATTTTTCTAATCCACATATTTACCATAACCTTCACCAGTAGCATTTCATAGCATATAGAGGGAATTCAATAAAGCCTACACAACTTCTCTTTGTTGTCGGCATTGCTCCATGATACTTACATGAGTGCGAACATTTTTAGATTCAGTAAGCATTACTTAGGGGTACGCATGCACACACAAATGCAGAAACTTCAGTCCCATACAAATTGCCTCATAACCATGTGATTCTCATGTAAATGAGGCAGGTGGAGTGAGCCAGGATGCAGAAAGTCAACTGCTCAAAGCCAGTGTCAGTGTCCATAATGTATGCTGAAAAATTCCACATACAGAAGTCTAGACAAACAAAAGAGAGTGTAAAAGTGTAGAAATGTGGACATAAACCCACTGAAAATGTAAGGCCACATACACATATTAGCAAAACTATTAATCTGTATGTCAGAAAGATTAAAGGGAATAAGTTAAATTAATAATTTTTTTAATAATGTTTGTGCTACATGCCACAGTGTGCCAGGGAAGTTAATAGTGTGGGAAGAAATAGCCAGGGAATTGTTATGGCTAGGCTTGTATTGGCCCTAGGGCTGATAGCCTAGTACCAACCTATGAACCTAAACCTAATAGAAAAAAACATAGGAAAAAAAAAGGTTATAGTATGTGATAGAAATGTATTATAGGAGATTGCGTGGGCTCCCTACAGTGGTACATTGCTGCTCTTGCTAAGGTCATAGGGCTATGAAGTGTGTAGTTTGTAGGCTGTCAGCACTGATAAGTATGTAAATGAGGCAGGGTTATTGAATAGCAGAAAGGAGTAACCATGCCCACATATCCCCTATGTGTAGGGTCTTACACCATGTTGATGTTTACACAGGAAGTGGTTGACATCAGGGGGGATGTGTCCCCTCACTTCTAAGCTCTTTTAAGCTTAGGTGCACATGTTTGCATGGTGCACCGCCTGGCTAAGTATGTTCTCAACATCAGATGTATTTCATTTGACATTTTGACCTTTGTCTAAGCTATGCTGCACGTCGTGGCACTGTGCACAGCATAGGACACTAAAATAGGGCCATTAAATAATGTTTATTATATTGGAGATGGGTGGAATGCATCATAGTTAGCCAAGACACATTCTGCACCTACAGCAGAGCTGTATAATGTATGCATACTCCCTACATTCTGATTTTCCCCAATACTCTGTACCATTGGAGTACAGACTTGGGAATTTTAACTGAGATAATGCTAGGGGCTGCTGCCGGTTTACTACATCTGTACGTTTTGGTTTTATGACTTATTTTCAACTGACTGGTGTTTAGCTTGCGTCATCAGATATCTTGCCAAATATTACACTCTACATTCATAGTTAAAATTTAAGAAGAATGCTGCCATGCTTCTCACAATGTTGAATAAATGGCTGCCTGCCTTTTAGTCCATTATTCATCAAGGTGGATGGTTTGAGCTAGATGAGAGTGATATCATTGGAGGTCACCAAACACTGATCATTATATTGTAGATTTCATCTATTGGACTTAGTTAATGCTAAATCAGATAATATACGTTTTCTTTTGGCATTATTATCAGTCTAGTCTGCAGTTTACTTTAAGGACATGGCAATGCTAGGATTTAGAAGTTAAGCAATAGTTTAGTTTAAGCAACAGATGAATGCCAAGGAATTAACTTTTTAAATTTATATTCAACAATCATGCATTTTTTTATTTTCTAGTTTAAGAAACTTGTATATTAAAATTGCTTTGTGTCACTCTTCTGTCCACCTCAAGGGTTTAACACATTTATATTAGATGAATTTAAATTTTTGTGGAGCTTCATTTTAAGTTAATGGTTCATGATCTTGGAACAATGTGACAAGACATACATTATTCAAGGGACCTCCACTCAGCACTCTGCCCTCTGTTTCTTCAAAGACTTGATCTAGCAGTTTTTCAGTCAGGTCAAAAGTATTGCATTTTGAGATAAGGGGTCAAGTTTAGAAGGACTGTTCAGCAGTTCTTGATTTCATGATTCTGCCAGCTGTTAATTTTTACCAATTGCTGTCCTGGAGTGAAACCTCCTATTTTAGATTCACTGGCCAGATATTTGTGACCTGATTAACACCAATAACTCTGTGGGTGCTTTATTCTAATGTTTTTCTAATATTTGTGACCTGATCAACACCAGTATCTCTGTGGGTGCTTTGTTCTAATGTTTCTCTTATGTGAAACAAGGCTCATATTATGTCATATTTGCTATATGATGATTACCTTTTCTTGGAAACCAGTCAGAAATAAAATCGTAGTCCTTATTTAGCACCTGCTGTACCACTGAGTTTTCCTGAAAAAGCAGCTTCTAAGATTGGACAGGATCAACAATGAGGTACAGATTTGCTAAGGTTCTTTTTTTCAACTACCCCTAGTATACATATCTATATTGGAGTTAACAACTATTTTAAGTATGGTATTGTAACAACAGCAAGCTGCGATTCTCTTTATTTACTATCCACCCAGCAATATTAAGTACATTCTTACAGCAGTTCGCAGATTGTCTTGTCTACTCACTACTGGGGTTCACAGAGTGGTTAATACTGGGTGATGTGAAAATCCTGCTCAGTAATTTGACTGTGACTCTAGTTGAGGTGTTTGCCAGTATTGTGAGGGTTGTTATTTTAACTCAAGTGAATATCTTTGCTACCAGTCGTACTCAGGACTTGGTGGAACAACTATATGTATTGTTCTCTAATGTGGTGGTGGAACCTGTCTCATGGTCAGGCCACAACCTTATTTGGTTTTCAGTTATTTTAACTAGTGGACAGTCCCTAGATCATTAGATAATAGAATGCAGGAATTTGCGTGCTGACAACAAGTGGTTTAGGTTGTAGGACAACTGTTTCACTGGGCATGACTTTGCAATCACTGATTCTACTTCAGTGCCATTTTCTTATTAGGATGAAGTCTACCTGAGTTGCATGGTATTCATTCTTGTATGTGATCTTATGACTGGTGAAAGGGCAAAAGCAAGCTCATCTACTGTTGTAAATAAGCTGGCTTTTCCCTTCTACCATTTATCTTAACTCATTAACATCTATGTGGTGGGAATGTCACACCTCTGGCAGAACTACACATATCTTGCATTCCAGCACATTTTCTGAAAAATAAACTGAAAAAGTATAAGGTAAACAAATGCAAATATTATGTGAACAATGAAAGTTATTAAAGCTATACAAATAGCAATGCTATCAATAAGAAGTAGTCTTTACAGTGCTAACAGATAGGGCATTCATAGTAGGGTTACCACCCGTCCCACTTTGCGAGGGACAGTCCCTCTTTTGACAGTTGAGTCCCGCAAAGAAATTGAAAAAATGGCAAATGTCCTGAGATTTTAGGACAAAAGTATTTCCTATATTTTCTTTAATAGTTGGATAAAACAGCTATTTTGTATTTGAAACACCTATGTGTTATAGGAAACAGAATAAGCAACTTAAATGCTGCAAGAATAAGCTTTTATTTTGGTAAAAAGTAAAGTTCTTTCCTTTCTACTTGCTGTAGGGGTATGTTTTGCCCTACAAAATCTGATGTTTCTACAAAAAAATGTCCCACTTTGTGCATTGAAAAGGTGGCAACCCTAATTCATAGTCTCCATAAATACTGTAATATACTGTTAAAGACACAACCTCCAAATTGTAGTTTTTGTAAGCTTTTACAAACAAACTTTCTTGAAAACCGTACAACATAGCCATATACTGTTAGACATTTTTGTTAACAAGACATAAGCTTTCACCTAGACAACAAGACATTCCTCTGTAACCTCATATCTATTGAGAAAAATGAAAACATATGCTTAGTTGTATAATTAGCAAAACAAATAATACTGGATATCTCTAAAGATGTGCAACTTCCAGTGCAAATATCAAAGACAGTTTTCTTCAAAAACATGTATGGTTTCACTTAATGTCCTGCAGCAATTTGTAATTCACTCGGTTTTGAAGTATTAAATACATATTAAAATGTTACTTATTTTCATAATTACTAGCAAACAAGAAGCAATATTTCCCATACAGTTTGATATACACTAGCATTAACAGTGAAATGTCCTCTTTCTCATATTGTAGTTTCAAGCCATAAACCACAATAACATGTAGGTCTCTCAGTTATGAAAATATGAACATAAATTTGAAAATATTAATAATACATGACAAACAAGAACTAATTTTTCTACTGCCCGACATCCTATCCTAACAATCTTAGTGTTATTTTGTTAGTAGCTAATTGCACTTTCTAATACTGCCTATTATTAACTGATAAGGTGTTTAGTTAAAGAAGCCAGACCCAAAAAATGCTCTGGACACCATAAGGAGGCATGAGTGTAAACTGGAAGTATATAAAAAGGTGTTTTGGTCTTGAATGGGTTAAGTTCCAATGCAAGTGATGCAACTATGTTACGTACAGCTTATTTAACACCTACATTTATACAATCCTCGCTGAGCCTGCTTGTTCCACCTTATATGACTCTGTTCACCTTGTACTATGTGAAGCATATTTTTATTAAGCTGAGATCTCTCATCAAAATGTAGTAATCCAGTTTAGAGACATCTTTACTCTGTCAAGCAGACGTCATACTATTTCAGTGATCAACAGGATGAGAAAAAGGGTACATTTCTTGATGCTTGCTGTACTTCCACCCATAGACCATATTTTTAGAAGAATGTGAGTGTCTTCTTTTTATAACACCTTTATTGAATTATCACTTTTGACACAGGCAAATTTACATTTATACAAAAGTAATAAAATTGTATTATATTAACATTGACAAACATACTTACATATGTGAGTGACTTGTTGGCCTTGGAATAATAGTTAAGGTCTTCTTCTCCTAAGCACAAGTTACAATATTAAATCCTGACCTCTACGCCAATGCCTGTTTGTAGTCTGCATGTTCTCCATGTGTCTCTGTAGGGTTCCTCCCAACTTAGAAAAACACGCTGAGTGTTTCCATCTCAAACTCATCAAAGAATGGAGCTGTGAGCAGCAGCAGAGACTCTATATGGTGCCCTAAAAAAAGAAGAGTTGCGTAGACAAACTTCTTTGGTCATATACTATGGTGGGTCTCTATCATTTGATCGAGTTTTCATAAACTCGAACTCCATATGGTTGAGATCATATGATCGTGTTTTTGAAAATCCAAAACTTTTGAGTGGATATTTCAGTACAGCAAGGGTCAGGACATTTACCCTTTTCTTCACTGTATTGTGATCTCGGAGTTGGTATGTATAATTTGCAGGGGGTGTGGGGGTGCAGTGAGGCTTGCCCCCTCAAAAATGTAAAAATGGTAATATTTTTTCTTGATGTTCAAGTTTTTGGAAACTCAATCATATGGTCTTGTTCTATTTTTTTTTTGAGTTTCTGAAAAGTTGATCTTCTGACATAGACCCACTGTGATGCACAGTATCCTCAATATAGGAGAACACAGATTACAGACTACATGGTGTGGCAGGGCTAGTCACTCAATGATATAAAATATGACTCTTGGCGATCTGGTCAGGGTGACTAATATCACCAAAAAAATGGACATGGGTATTTGTTAGTGATAAGTAGGTTGGGAACCAAGCCTACTCTAATCTCTGCCAGGGACCCATGCTAATGGTGGGAGAGGTGTAGATGCCTGTGTTGGCCAATGTTTGCCCATCATAAAAGCCCAGAAGCCATGGGTCAATACGTTACTGGCTAGCTGCTGTCCAATTGCTCAGCTTGTTTTAACTGGGATAGCTCTGTTGAGTGAAAGCTGGACGTAAAACCAATCAACATGTCAAACTTGAACTAAGAATTGCTATGTTTATTGTGGATTCACTGACAGGATGCAGCTTGGAAGTAGATGACATAATGGTAAGGAGGAAGCTGAACACCTTATGTATCCAGAAGACAAGATGAAAGGGCAGTATAGCAAAGCCACTTGACTTAGGTTGGGATCCAGATTCTACTAATCAAGAAGAGGACAAGCAGGAAATGGTGTGAGAATTGTGGTGTGGGAGAGGCTTCAAAAGAGAGTGAGGGATGTCATCAGAATTAGTGACAGACTCACGGCAATCAGACTCCAGTCTAACTATATGGCAGTATTCATAATCTCAGCCTATGCCCCATAGCAGGGTAGTGATAGTGAGGAAAAAAGTGCATTAAGACCTACTAAATAAAGCAGTCCAAAAGGAACTAGTGCCTATAATGGATGACCTGAATGCACATATTGGAACAGAGAACAGGATATGAGGAATGTCTGGGTCCACATGGATGGAGCAACAGGAATAAAGAAGGAGAGGCCATTCTAGACTTATGTCTGGCAAATAGCTTGATAGTAGTCAATACATGGTAGAAGAAGAGGGACAGTCAAAAGATCACATACAAGACTTGCCTACATGCAACTTAGGTAGACTTTCTCCTAGTAACGAAATGGTGCTGAGGTAGAATCAGTGATTGCAAAGTCATCCCCAGTAAAACAGAATGGAAGGCATGCAGAAAAAAAAGGGGAGACAGAAAAGATGGTTGGCATAATCATCAAGGTTTTCATCTTACAGATGCAATGTACAGGGTTTGATCCTGACCTTTGGTTATTGGCTAGGCTTAAATAATTTGCAGATTGATAGTCTAGTATAAGCCTATATATAATATTAATAATGGATATGGCTAGAAAGGAATACTGGTTGGCTAACAAAGAAGCTAAGAAAGGAGTTGCAATAACAAAGAACAATGCATCTGAGGCACTCTACCAGCTTCTGGAAAGTGACTCGGTAGATGGTACAAAGAAACTATGTCATGCTGCAAGGCAAAGACAGAAAGGTAAAGAATATGGTTAGACACCCTTCATAATGGATGCAAGCAACAACCTGTTCACCAGTCCACAGGACATGAAAGGCATATGGGAGAGTACTTCCAGCAACTTTTAAATGATGAAAACCACACAGAAGTTGTGCTGCCCTAAATACAGACTATAAAGAAGGAAGAGGAAGAGCATGCTATAGAAGTAGTAAGAATAGCACTAAGGAAAATGAATTCAGAGAAAACAGCATACATGTTTTGTGAAAATGATAGACTAAAACTTCTCCATCAAGAAAATATATTTTGTTTATTTCCTGCAATACTATTCTCCAGCATTCTGTTACATTTTCACACTCCCAAAAGTTCACTCCTAATATCCCTATTTCCTTCATGGTGTAATAAATTATACCTTTTCTCCTGTTTAAACCATTTTTTTAATTTTGCCTTATTTAACTGCAACCCAGCATTCCTTAATAATTCTACTTGTACCACCACTTCACTTATCCATATCTTATTTTAGCCACAATCACTGAATCATCTACATATGACAGAAAAATCAGTATTATAAATCCTTTCTCCATCTCCTTTTTTTGCTTATTTCATTTCAGATATGCATGTTTGAATTATTGCATTCATTACCTGTAGAAATTATGCAAATACTTAATGAAAATCCTTGTTTTATAACCCCTCCTATTTTTTTATCATTTTTCTAATCCACATGTTTACCATAACCTTCACCAGTGGCATTTCATAGCATATAGGGGGAATTCAATAAAGCCTACACAACTTCTCCCTGTTGTCGGCATTGCTCCACAATGCTTACATGAGCGCAAACATTTTTAGATTCAGTAAGCATTGCTTAGGGGTACGCACTCACACACAAATGCAGAAACTTCAGTCCCATACAAATTGCCTCATAAGCAGGTGATTCTAATGTAAATGAGGCAGGTGGAGTGAGCCAGGATGCAGAAAGTCAACTGCTTAGAGCCAGTGTCACTGTCCGTAATGTATGCTGAAAAATTCCATGTACAGAATTCCAGACAAACAAAAGGGGGTGTAAAAGTGTAGAAATGTGTACATAAACCCCCTGAAAGTGTAAGGCCACATACACATATGAGCAAAACTATTAATCTGTATGTCAGAAAGATTAAAGGGAATAAGTGAAATTAATAATTTTTTTAATAATGTTTGTGCTACATGCCACAGTGTGCCAGGGAAGTAAATAGTGTGGGAAGACATAGCCAGGGAATTGTTATGTCTAGGCTTGTATAGGCCCTAGGGCCAATAGCCTAGTACCAACCTATGAACCTAAACCTAATAGAAAAAAAATAGGAAAAAAAAAGGTTATAGTATGTGATAGAAATGTATTATAGGAGCTTGCATGGTCTCCCTACAGTGGTGCATTGCTGCTCTTGCTAAGGTCATAGGGCTATGAAGTGTGTAGTTTCTAGGCTGTCAGCATGGATAAGTATGTAAATGAGGTGGGGTTATTCAATAGCAGAAAGGAGTAACCATGCCCACATATCCCCTTTGTGTAGGGTCTTACACCATGTTGATGTTTAAACAGGATGTGGCTGACATCAGGGGGGATATGTCCCCTCAACTCTAAGCTCTTTTAAGCTTAGGTGCACATATTTGCATGGTGCGCTGCCTGGCTAAGTTTGTTCTCAACATCAGATGTATTCCATTAGACATTTTGACCTTTGTCTAAGCTATGCTGCACATCACGGCACTGTGCACAGCATAGGACACTGAAATAGGGCCATTAAATAATGTTTATTATATTGGAGATGGGCGGAATGCATCATAGTTAGCCAAGACACATTCTGCACCTACAGCAGAGCTGGATATGCATACTCCCTACATTCTGATTTTCCCCAATACTATGTACCATTGGAGTACAGACTTGGGAATTTTAACTGAGATAATGCTATGGGCTGCTGCCGGTCTACTACATCTGTATGTGCTAAAAGCTGAAGTTAGTGCTGCTGGTGCTACTGACAATAGGCTTAAGGAGAGAAGGAAAAGGAGAAGGGTGTTCAGGCCCAGGGTAATCTTCCAGGAGCTACATGAGCTGGAGATTGCAGAGCACTACAGGTTGGACAGGGACATACTACAGGAACTCACTGAGCTTTGCCGTCCTCAACTCAGATCCACAGCCAACAGAGGGGGAATCCAACCCAGTGGCAACAAAGGTATGTGTAGCCCTACACCTGAGGTGAGGGCAGCAATATGCTACACTTCTGCTGTGTAACACACTACCTTGAAGTACTGGGTGCCATAAATTGCACTCATGTACACATCAAGGCACCACCCATTGAAAAGGGTAAAATCTATATCAACCACAAGGGGTAACACTCAATCAACTGCCAGGTCAAGTGCAATTCCCAGGGGATTATTCTGAATGTGTGTTCTGGTAGCTCTAGCAGTTATCATGACTCCCATATCTGGCACACATCACAGCTGTACCAGATGTTTGCTAGGAGGGACATCCCACACAGCCATTTACTGGGGAATATTGGCTACACCCTGGAACCATGGATGATGACACCCATCAGAAATGCACTCACACCCACAAAAGAATGTCAAAATGATGCATGTGCACAAACTTGCAACATTTCAAAGCATATGTTTGGGCTACTGAAGTCATGATTCCAGTGCCTTGATATATCTGGTGGAGCCCTGCAGTACTCTCCAGCCACATGTGCACATATGTTCACAGTATATGCTATGCTACTCAATCTGATCCTGCAGAAACAGCTGTAACAGGATCAGCAAAGGGAAGGGATACACAGCCCCCCACCAGTGCCTAGGTCACCACATCCACAGTCATAGGAGTACTCGGAGGAGGAACCCCCTGCTATTGTCCCTGTAGGCAGATGTAGTCATGCTCAGTATGCCCTGGTTTGGTTAAGAGACAATGCATAGCACATTCACTGACAACCTAGGGACCTAGGGACTGACAACTTACCTTACATTTATCAAACTTGATGCCAGGCGACCCACAAAACCAGCACTTAGCCATGTATTGGCTCTGTACTGCTTTGCATCAGAGTCAGCCCTGAGCTACAGTCATGTCAACTGCTGCATTTGTAAGGTAAGTCTCTAACCTACACAGTACTTGTAAGGATTAGTATGATATGATATGGTATGTATGGCTCTGCTACATTTATGCAAGTAAATATAGTGGGCTATTTGGACAAAAGTAACATCCACATGGGACTACAGTCCACTATCATGTGTCCTTTAATAGTCACTAGGCTTCATGCATGATATATACACTACATCAGTCAAGGGAGATGTTAAACAGAGGGTTTACATGATATTTGGAGTACTGTGCATCCCAGCAGAACATGCGGTGTTGTTGCCCCACCCCCAACACAGCAGAGTTCCCACATAACTGCTGTAACAGTAACTAATTAATGCTACATCAACATTCCAGGCAATCTCAGGGCAGTAACACAGAAATTGATCATACACAGTATGTCTCACTTAAAGCAGAAATAACGATGTACATATTGATGCTGTTGATTGTATGATGCATGACTATTCTCTGTCTGGCCTCTTGTGTCTCAGTGGACTAGGGAAGTTAGCAGGGTGATGGTGTTGATGGTCTTAATCTGGAAGTATCCACATCTTTTGGATGTGAGGTACTGTTATGTTGTTTTTTTTTTTTTTGACAGACTGTCAGTCTGTGTGTGGTGTAACATTACTAACCTCTGTCACATATTAATTACTTCAGACTGCTGAAGAATGCTATGGACACTTTTGATGAAGTGCAGTACTGCAGACACAGGGACAGATGTCATTATCTGTATCACACAAATCCCAGACTGGAGTACAGGTAGGTGTGGCCTGGAGCTCATATACTTAGTTATACAGAGCACAATTCTATTGACCCTTGCCCAAAATGACCTGTTATGTATAGATATGTCTATACATACATACATAAATGTATACATATCTGTCTGTCACTATCTCTCTATCCCATAAATAGTATATCTATCTCTATGAATATACAAATAGAGGTATTCCTATATATAGCTATATATAAAACATAGATCTCAGGTCTCTCCCCATATATCTACAAAACACACACACACACACACACACATATATATATATATATATATATATATATATATATATATATATATATACATATATATATATATATATATATATATATATATATATATATATATATATATACATATACATATATATATATATATATATATATATATATATATATATATATATATATATATATATATATATATATATATATATATATATATATAGAGTAAGGAACTGAGCGACAGTGAGGAAGTCAAACGATGCAAAAATTAATTAAAATCTCCACTTTTAATACAAAAATATAAAACAGGATAAGCGCTTTCGCAAGTAGCTTCATCAGATCCATACAAAAATCCAAGTGTTAATTGCATGCTTATATACCTGCAGGTAATGACTCATACTCATGGTTAATTAGCAAACAAGGTACTGCCCATCATTTTTAAAGGTGTAGATGTTTAAAATGATAGATAAAAATGAATGTATAAAAACTTCATAAAATGCATTGCTGAAAGATAGATGATGGCTAGGCATCAAATTACAAACATATTGATCAGAATATTATGACTAACTGAATTGTATTAAAAAACACAAAACTATGTATAAATTAAAAAAGTAAATACATCTGTATATAATCAGTGTATAATAAGTTGATCCAAAGGGCCTTACTGAGACAGATGCCTGGTGTCAAAGCCATGGTTTGAAGCTCAATGCCAAAAAGTGTATTGTCATCCCCTTTGGTAAAAACTCTGTACCCATGAATTACCACATAAGTGGTAGTCTGCTTAATGCTGAAAGTGTGATAAGAGACCTTGGGACACAGGTGGACAGTAATCTCTCTTTTGATAATCACATCGCCACAGTGGTCAGGACATCCTTCTACATGGCCCACCTCATCACAAAAGGTTTCTCATCCAGAAAAAAAGAGGTCATTGTTCCCCTGTACTCATCACTCATTAGACCCGTTATAGAGTACAACGCCCCTTTTGGTATGTACCTCACAAGACATTTACAACAACTGGAAAGGCCACAGAAATACCTCACAAAGAAGATTACTGGCCTCAAACAGATGCCCTACGCAGACTGTCTCAAAAAACTCCAGCTTTACTCCATCGCATATCACATACTCAGAGGCGATCTCTGCCTAACCTACAAAGCTATGTCAAACCCAGAGCTGTTGAACATGCTCCACTTAAAGAAATCCCAATTCCGCCAGATTACATGCTCTATGGACCTAAACCTTGTCACCACAATAAACAGAACATGCTGGAGGGATAGATTCCTGTCCCAGAGACTTCCCATACTCTGGAACAGACTACCTATCTATGTCAAACAGAGCTCCTCATTAGCACTCTTCAAGAAAAAAACTTGATGATTGGATGGGAAATAGGGAATTCACCCCAGGGATCACTACTGTGTCTTTGCTCAACAGCGGCAGCGGAAAATCATTTTCTTGGGTGGCCAAAGTCAGGGTACCTTTTTGGTTAGGCTTATATAGGCCCTAGGGCTAATAGCCTAGTACCTACCTATGAACCTATGAACTAATGTCACATACCAGGTTAATATCCTTACAGTGAGTAATCCATGTACTATGCCACCTACAGATATGCAGCATTTCCAGTCAAGCAGGGTCACACATTGCCCCATATGCAAGGCAAAGATTACCTCTAAGTAGTCTATATGGCACAGGCTACAATGACCACTGATGTCAGATGAAGCCCATTTGGCAGATACTGAAGACGTGAAGTTCCCTTGTGAGGAACCATTGTGTCATGTGCAATTGCCAGTAGTGCTTAGAAAGGTACAGTACCAAATGGCCATTGTACTTACATATTGGCATGCTGAGGGTAGAGTACATGGAGGTTATGAGTATGTCAATTTTGGGTGACTGTGCCCTCAGTTATGATGTATGATTCCCATCTTACCACTGGGGAGACATGGTGATCTCAGGAACATTAGGTGTAAACCTGTCTGGCCAAGCCTGCGTGCCCTGATCTATCACCCACTGAGTATGTACATCAGATGCTACGACTGATGTGCTACTTACCAGGAGCATAGGTGTAGTGATGGAAATGATACTATATATATTTGTATGGAGTTTATGACCAGTAGTATGTCAACAGGCATTTGATTATCAATACCTTCTTGTAGGATATTGACATAACTCACAGTCTATGACCACTCACAGTTTGCCGGCATCAGTCAACATTGTCAGCCACAGACAGTCAGAATTCACTAGTATTGTGGTGACATGGATCCCAAGCAGTAAAAGACCCAGGAATGACCCCTGTTGAACACTGCTGCATACAGATAAGCTATTGCAGGTGGATTTCCCTATTTTGAGTATGTGTGCCATCAATGAGCCACTTATTGACCCCCTATAATGATATTACCATGGATGCCTATGTGGGTATTCTTGTCAATGATGCCTGAGTGGGGATAGAGTCACATTGCTTACTACATCCAGGGGGTAGTATGCCCTGATGTCCGCTCACCCAAGTCATTGTTGACGGCCTCCAATATGTCCACCATGTTTACCAGCCATGATCTCCCTGTAAGACACTCAAACTGTGTACAGCCAACTGTCTGTAGATTACATATATGTTTGATGATCAGCTCCATGATGATTTGCCCTATGGGCATACAGATATGGCTACTCAAGCAAATAGGTCTATAGTTCCTGTGGTTGGTGGAAACACCACCTCTGTGCAGGGGGATAACAGTTGTCACTGTCCAGTCAGCTGGGATGCAGTCAGTGGTTACAGTATGATTGCAAGCAATTCCCAATGGTGTTAGCAATCATTGGTGGATCCCATGTAGGATGCAGCCTGAGATGTTAGCATGTCCAATAGATGTTGTTTATACCCCATAGAGAGGAGAGTTACAACCTGCTCTGTAGATATGGAAGGTATGGGGCAGGTTGTAGGAATGTCATGTGGCACATGTGGTGGGGACATGGGAGTGAAGTTAATGCAGAACCTGTGGGACAACAGGTTAGCTTTGTGTACAGAAGCAGTATATGCGGTACCATTATGTACGAGTTCACCAAATATCTGGGCCTGCCCTCTGAGGGTACACATGTAAGTACAGTGTACATTGTGGTTCTGCTTTGTGGGTGAGGCTGAGTTTGTCACATACTGTTTATACACAACATCACACAAATGCTATGTGCTTGTTTTAGCTGAGGAGGTTGTGCTTTAATTTTAGGGGGATCACTCACCCCAACTGTCACACAACAATGTCTATCTCTTATTGTATAGCCTCCTAATGGCAGTTGTCCAACACGCTGGTTTTCTGTGGCATGAGGAGCTCAGGTTCCTCCTGTCAGGTACAGCTGAGTTTATGCAGTTGTACTGCTGCTTACACAGTGTGTGGGTGTACAGCTCTGCATACTTGCCCATCCCATCTTAGGGAGGAAAGTGCAGTCACACTATGTAAACCATGCTGTAGGGGTTAATACATTGCTTTGTTGAAGTATATTTATGTATTGTCTGCAAGGGAGGTTAGGTATGATAATTTTAATGAGACTGATCTGTGTTCATATCTCACCAGAGAGAATCTTACAGTGGTGGTCTGCAGTAGTCACCCATATTGGATTATACATGAAACACTGCATCATGTCATGCCAGTGGTCCAGGGCATTATAGTTAAGAGCATGGAGTAACGTTTGGGCAAGTGAGCTTCAGCATGATTAACCAACATAGTTGGTGGTTACTTAATGTCACCCCAAACCATGGTGTACTGACATATCTTGATAGACGCACATACATGCAAATAAGCACAATGGGCACCTGGATTCATGGAGCTGCTCCTTTGGCTGGCAATGGATTGATTGCATGTCTTCCCAGCAGTGAATAGCACCGATAGTGTCTCCGGAAATGCATTTCACTAAATCTGGATGTGTATCTTTCAGAAGAAAGGCTGGTATATTGTGTGTGCAAGAGACCAGATGGAAAAGGAGCAAGGCTAGGTGTATCGGAGGTGGGTTCAAATTGTTTTATCATGGTGTGGATGGGAGGAGAAATGGCGTAGGGGTTATCCTGAAGGAACAGTATGCTAAGAGTGTTTTGGAGGTGAAAAGAGTGTCGGATAGAGTGATGTTTATGAAGCTGGAAATTGATGGTGTAATGATGAATGTTGTTAGTGCATATGCTCCAGAAGTTGGGTGTGCGATGGATGAGAAAGAACTTTTGGAGGGAGTTGGATGAAGTGGTGATAACTGTACCCAAGGGTGAGAGACTGGTGAATGGAGCAGATTTCAATTGGTATGTTAGTGAAGGGAACAGAGGGGATGAGGAAGTGATGGGTAGGTATGGGGTTAAGCAAAGGAATGCAGAAGGTCAGATGGTAGTGGATTTTGCAAAAGGATGGTCATGGCTGTGGTGAATACGTATTTTAACAAGAGGGAGGAGTATAGGGTGACATTCAAGAGTGGAGGAAGATGCACACAGGTGGATTACATCTTATGTAGAAGGGCCAGTCTGAAGGAGTTAGAGATTGTAAAGTGGTTTCAGGGGAAAGTGTAGTTAGGCAGCAAAGGATGGTGGTTTGTAGGATGACATTGGTGATCAAGAAGAGGAGGAGGAGTGTGAGGGCAGTACCAAGGATCAAATGGTGGAAATTGAAAAAGTGTAATTGTGAGGTGGAGTTCAGGGAAGAGTTAAGACAGGCTCTGGGTGGCAGTGAAGAGTTACCAAATATCTGGGTAACTACAGCAGAGCTAATAAGGGAAATGGCTAGAAAGGTGCTTGGTGTGACATCTGGAAATAGAAAGGAAGACAAGGAGACCTGCTGGTGGAATGAAGAAGTACAGGAGAGTATACAGAGAAAGAGGTTGGCAAAGAAGAAGTGGGATTCTCAGAGAGCTGAAGAAAGTAGACAAGAGTATAAGGAGACGAGATGCATGGCAAAGAGAGAGGTGGTGAATGCTAAGGATAAGGTGTATGAAGAGTTGTATGAAAGGTTGGACACTAAGGAGGGAGAAACGGACCTGTACCAATTGGCTAGACAGCACTAGTAAAGATGTGCAGCAGGTAAGGGTGATAAAGGATAATGAGGGAAATGTACTCACAAGTGAGGAGAGTGTGTTGAGCAGATGGGAAGAGTACTTTGAGGGGCTGTTGAATGAAGAGAATGAGAGGGAGAGAAGGTTGGATGATGTGCGGATAGTGAATCATGAAGTGCAGTTGATTAGCATGGAGGAAGTAATGATAGCTATGAAGAGGATGAAGAATGGAAAGGCTGTTGGTCCAGATGACATACCTGTGGAAGCATGGAGGTGTTTAGGTGAAATGGCAGTGGAGTTTTTAACTAGATTGTTTAATGAATTCTTGGAAATTGAGAGGATGACTGAGGAATGGAGAAAAAGTGTTTTGATACTGATTTTTAAGAATAAGGGTGATGTGCAGAGCTGTAGTAACTACAGAGGGATTAAATTGATCAGTCACAGCATGAAGTTATGGGGAAGAGTAGTGGAAGCTAGGTTAAGAAGGGAGGCAATGATTAGTGATCAGCAGTATGGTTTCATGCCAGGAAAGAGCACTACAGATGCAATGTTTGCTCTGAGAGTGTTGATGAAGAAGTACAGAGAAGGTCCGAAGGAGTTGCATTGTGTCTTTGTGGACTTAAAGAAAGCATATGACAGGGTGCTTAGAGAGGAGTTTTGGTATTGTATGAGGAAGTCAGGAGTGTCAGAGAAGTATGTAAGAGTGGTACAGGATATGTACGAGGGTAGTGTGACAGCAGTGAGGTCTGCAGTAGGAGTGATTGATGCGTTTAAGGTGGAGATGGGATTACATCAAGGATCAGCTCTGAGCCCTTTCTTATTTACAATGATGATGGATAGGTTGACAGACAAGATCAGACAGGAGTCCCAGTGGACTATGATGTTTGCAGATGACATTGTTATCTGCAGTGAGAGTAGGAAACAGGTGGAGGAGACCCTGGAGAGGTGGAGATATGTTCTAGAGAGAAGAGGAATGAAGGTCAGCAGGACTAAGACAGAATATATATGTGTGTGAATGAGAGGGAGGATAGAGGAATGGTGAGGATGCAGGGAGTAGAGGTGGCGAAGGTGGATGAGTTTAAATACTTGGGATCAACAGTTCAGAGTAATGGTGAGTGTGGAAGAGAGATGAAGATGAGAGTACAGGCAGGATGGAGTGGGTGGAAAAGTGTGTCAGGAGTGATTTGTGACAGACAAATACCAGTAAGAGTGAAAGCAAAGGTCTGCAAGAGGGTAGTGAGACCAGCTATGTTATATGGGTTGGAGACAGAGGCATTGACAAAAAGGCAGGAGTCAGAGCTGGACATGGCAGAGTTAAAGATGTTAAGATTTGCACTTGGTGTGACAAGGGTGGACAGGATTAGGAATAAGTATATTAGAGGGTCAGCCCAGGTTGGAAGGTTTGGAGACAAAGCCAGAGGCAAGATTACATTGGTTTGGACATGTGCTGAGGAGGGATGCAGAGTATATTGGGAAAAAGACGCTAAGGATGAAGCTGCCAGGTAACAGGAAAAGAGAAAGGCCTAAGATAAGGTTTATGGATGTGGTGAGAGAGGATATGCAGGTGGTTGGTGTGACAGATCAAGATCCAGAGGACAGAAAGAAATAGAAACAGATTATCAGCTGTGGTGACCCCTAACGGGAGCAGATGAAAGAAGAAGAAGAAGATCTATCCTTAATGAATATGTATACACCACCTGCATTACCATGCATAGTCAGTTTGAGGTATGAAACATGTGGAAGGATGTGTAGTCTGGTATGGCTGTGGTACTGTCCACATCCATGAACCAGGTGTCTTTGACTGCAGAAATGTTTACATAGTCCAGGGTGGGGACACCTTCCAAAGAGTAGTGTTAAGTGTTGCCATTCCCAGCATGTAACAGCATAACTGTGATTTTGTATGAAGATGGCATTCTCATTGGAAAGTTTACCCTCTAGATAGTGACTATAGGATGCACTGTGTTGGTGTGAGCAGCCTTAACCGTACTCAAAATCCCAGGGCTGAGAGATGAAGACCATCTCTGGTGAAGCATTGATGCCTGTTGAGCAAGTCAGCCCAGGCAGACATGCAATGGATCCCCTTACAATGACACCACACAATAAGGCAATTATTGAATCCCTCATGTTCTGTGTGTATTGAGTCATCATTCTAGGTGAGGGTCAAAAGCAGCTGAAAGCTATGGGCATACCCGCAAAAGACACAAAGTGTGTAAGCTCAGTTATGTGTCTGCATACAGTCTGGTGACATATGCCCTAGTTGTACACACCTGCAGGAAATATGATGTCATCATTATGTCACCTGATATTCCTTGAGCTGCAGCAATGTGTGTTATGGCGGATCATGTCAACCCACACACAGCAAACTGTAACGTTTCCCATATGTAATCTGGAGACACGGACATCAATGTGTCTCAAGATGTACTCATGTATGAATAAAAGTTCTGTATTTGTAATGTGCCTCAGGTGTGTAACTGGTGAGACCAGTGGTGCATGCACAATTATGTGTAATGTGCTCTCCAGAGGTAGGATTTCCTGAGGTGTCTGTTGTTTGGGAATGTGTCTGATAGGGAACTGCACACATGCAGGTGTGTGTATTGTGGGTGTAGGTGGTGCATGAGGTGAGCTGTGCATGTTGGCAAAATGATCATTGCCATATGTATTAACTGCTGTATGAGACACCATGCAATGAAGGTTTGAAGTAAAGTCACATCTGTCACATGTTGTGTTTATGTGGCATAGGAGTAGAGGGGTGGGTACACTTTCCACATACCATCAGCAGTCATTGATAGTGCCATTAGCAATACAGTAATTCTTGTGTGTACATCACAGCACTCCATTAGGCAGTGTCATGACAGATGGTGAAATGTAACATGCCACCTGTATGTAGGTCCCCTAAGGTAACCCAGCAGCTGACAGTGTGCCATACAATGCTTTCCAGCCATGCAAACTTGCTGTCATTAGGCATGGTCACAATACCATACCTGCAAATGTGACACTGTGCAAATCCTGCAAAGTTAGGTTCATGCTGCCACACCCATGAGGTTGACTGTCTGAAACACAGTGTTTGTAGGCACACCTTGCAGTGAAGATATGGATGGCCATGCATGCAAGGAGGACTTATTCAACTTTGCTGACATTACATGGTCCTTTCAAGCGCTCAATGCCTGTCAAGCAACCACACAGCAAGCTGGTTGTTGAATGGAGTAGTGTCCAACTGCAGAATATGTGTGTGTAAAACCTCCTACCTTACCTTCACAGGGTATACATATTATGCTTACCGTCATTGTTTGTCTGTGTTCTGTACAGACACCTTGATTGACTCTTTTCTTGGAACATGATTGAAGTAATTGCAATGCGTAGTTGCATAGAGGACAACTAGCATGCAGTGCCAAGCAGTGTCCCTAGCTCCCTCAATCATCTGATATGTAATGCCATGAAAGGATTTAGCATGGATATGATCAGTAATAATGTCGTACACCTACTGACTCTGGACCAAACAGAGTTTATTTTGCTTAAGGGCAGATCATGCCTACCTACCTACCTACCTTAACTGCTGGACCTCATTGAGTTTTACAGTATGCAATGGATGATGGGAATATGATTCACTCCACCTACCATGGCCTGACAAGGTGTTTGACAATATTAGACCATCAGGCCTTGCTGGAAACTGTGTAGATTATTTACAGAGTGGTATGTCAGCTGGTGGATAGCCAATTGTCTGATAATCATAATCTGGGGAAATAACATTGGATTCACTTAAGCTACAATGATGCCAGTCAACAGTGGACTTCCCTCAGACATCATTAATAGAGTACTCCTTGTAGCCATTCCCTTCTCTGCAGTCATGGCCACTGTCAGTGACCTCTGACTGACTACATTAGCAGGAGATTGCACATTAGTAGCTGTCACTGAATCCTACACAGAACCAGCAGTTATCCAGGATGGCCTGAGACACACATTCAGTTGTTGTCAGAGGCACTGACAAATATTAAATGCCAAGGACTGCACAATACTATCTATTTGGAAAATATAGTAGTGTCCGTACACTGCACACAATTGAACCAACACCCATGGACTTATGGACACAGAGAGTAATGTAGATTTGACTTTCACTGGTTGGTAAGATGTGGAGATCCATTCAATTCTGTCAACCTATACAGAAGGTAATGGCATGTAAATTCCAGAATTTCAGTCCCATACTGTATTTGGCACTCATCACACTTATCAGTGAATGCAATGGCACCTTTGATATGTCACTACACAGGTATATCTTACAACTGTAGCAGCTACACAGATTCCATGGTAAACCAATACACATTGCAGATAACATGTCCGATACAGTCCATGTCAACAGCATACATGTGTAGTCTGTCTACTACATCCTTTGGAAGGGATGTGTATGACTGTCATACAGGGAAGTGTCAGATCCCAATGTGTACCTTTTGCTTATGCAAGACAGAACAACACATGTATTACCTGTTATACACACCTACCTATCACTGTGGTATTAATAGTGCATACTGGAGAGACAGGTATGTAACACAGACACTAATCCTTATATGTAACAGGCTCCCTATGCATGTGAAGCACACATCTGTTGTAACACTCATTATGTGCAAGTTACACAGTGGGATGCAGAACAAGGCAATCATAACTGTTGTAGGACAAATGTCTGCAATGGACACAGGAAATTTGTAGGTAGGTCATCTCCATCACCACAGCTTGTAGATGTGTTAGGCAAAGAAACCTTGATGACACTTATCAAGGCTATCAGACCCTGTCATAGATGAGGAATGCATGAATAGGCTGTGTAACACCATTGTCCTTGTTAGCCTGTTTTACACATATGATCCTATAGAGCCATGCACTTATACTGCTGTACCTTTCTGGAGACATATGTCTTCTGTGCTGACGTTCCATCCTGTGCTGTGATGTCTAGGGGATTATTGCTGCTCTGTATCCATAGGTGCCCCTACAGAGTTCTACAACTGAACCATGAACAGGTCTGTGACACACCCTTCATTGTGTAAGTATACAGCCATTACAGCATCATACAATATAAGGTACACGATATCATGCGGCTTACTCATTACAAATGTCATCATACAGTTTCTGTCAGTGATCAGTACAAGGGGTGCGGCAAAACAATACTGCATTACACAATTACATAATAATTTATATAGTCACCCTGCGCATAAAACACATGGCTTCATTCTCCTGCATCGATGATGAGGATGACAGGGATGTGGCAAAAGTATTAACACTTGCACAGGGTGTTGTGTGAGGGTGCTGGAGGCCTGGGCTGACCCACAAGGTTGAAAGCATGTGTGTGAGTTAGGAAGGGAAGCAGGCAAGCTGGACCAAGTAAATGTTCTGTGTGTGTCTGTAAGTGACCTGAATTCGACAGTGGTGTGTGAGTGTATACATGAACACAGTCAAACTTACTGTTATCTCTACATGTGAGTATGTTGGACAGCTGTTAACTGTGCATGGTAGAGATGACAGTTCACCATCTCTGCCCCTGAACATGGGTACTGGCTCTTCCAGAGGTTGCACTAACATCTCCATGGCCAAGGTCAGAGCTGGTGCTAGTACCTGATGGAGACTGCTGTCTGCTGGGACCATGTCCTCCACTGGAACACCCAGGACCATGAGCCCATGGCTTGCCATGTCTTGATGTGGACAGCACACTCCCCCTCTAGAGCACTGGATGTACTGCCACTACAGGGCAATGATTGAGCAAGACCACTTGGACTCTGAGCAGATGCAGCTGTTGACCTATGTCCATGGATCTGACACATAACTCCAGCCAGATATTCCATCACAGACAATGTACATTCCAAGACAGATATTCTTTGATCTGTCTCAGACCACCTTCTTTCCACTGCATCAGTGAACCAATCAAGTTATCACCAATGCAGTGGAGGCAGTCATGGATGTCAGACTGTGCTGCATCCATAACCCTGAGCATTCATCTGGAGTTCGTTTTGCAATGTATCTGTGCCTCCATGATGGCCCTAAACATATGACGAGTGACCTGTGATGAGACCTATGACAGGTGGAGGAAGGACAGCAGGCCTCCTATGAGCACCCCTCTCAATCCACCTGTGTGGAACCTCACCAGGTCTCTGGAGCCATAATTGCCACACTTTCCTGTTCAGTGTCCACACCCTTTGACTGTCCAATATCTGTGGCCTCTGGAGATTGGTTATGTGTAGGCATACTGACTGTGTGTGGTGATAATGAGGGCAGAAGAGTGATGTAAATCTCTGGGACAGATTCAGCCCTTGAAAGCCCCACCTGTGCCTCACTTTGACCACCATCATCCTCGTCAGAGTCTGTAGAGACACTGACCTCAGGTTGTGTAGGGAACAGAAACAACCTCCCCGTCAACTATGTTAAGAAAGGGAAAAGCAGTATATTAATACCTACACTACTATTCGCTGCAGTACTGTGTTGCAATATATGTAATGCTGTATACACTCTTGTCATTATTACAGACCTGTTTTAACCCCCAATATCATATAGTAGCACATGAGGACATTACTTTACCTGCAAACATCTGTAGTTACTTGTAAATAAAAGTTCTTTACACTGTAATCTCATCAGCAGCAATGAGGTGCACTGTTGACATTTGTGAAGACTCTGCACAGTTGACACATATGGCAATTTGTAATGTCCTGACAATATTGTCACATCTGTCAGCATTGTCACACTTACAAGGCATAGGTATGACTCTCAAGTGTGTACCGTCAGAAAATATCTGTGCAGTTAGCAATCATGCTGAAAGTACAAAAATCCAGCCATCAGGCCTAGGATGACATTTTAGGAAATACATTGCAGTAAATCTACATCTGTAACAAAACAGTGTTGTGCTTACCAGGATCAGGACCACAGCCTTGTCCGATTCCTGAGGCACCTGTGGAAAGTTGAGGGAGAGGTACTGTATACACCACCACCACATGTTGCACTATAAGAGGGTAATACATCCATATATCTCATATGTACAGTAGTTACTTTGTTAATTGATATGTTGGTCACAATCTGAGCATGAAATTCAAACTGCAGTTACCCCCCCCCCCGAAAACACCTGACACCCATGTAAATGTATCCACACCCTGACACACTGAATGCTGCAGTATTCCAGTGCTGATCAAATGAAGCTTACCTGGATGCTCCTCTGCTGTAGAAACTGTGGCACCCACATCCATGATATATGGGTGTGATGGATGCCTGGGAGCTGTCATGTGTTCCTAGTTTCACCAGGAATTCCTCTGTGGCTGAAAGTGATTATTCTGCTGCAGGCCCTCCACCAGTGATGCCATGATCCTTGGCCACATCTGCTGCTCTTCTGCATGCAACATTAATCATACCAGTGGCCTGGTGTCAAACCTGCTAATATGTCCTTTTCTGGTGACCTATGGCATTCACATCATGGACAAGGTCAGCCCACAATGCTGCCCGCTGTTCCCTGTTGTGCATCTCCCTGCACAGAAGTATTTCATGGTGTTGATGGAGGCCTTCCAGGATGATCATTCTCAGCATCCATAGAAGGGGCACATCATCTGGAATACATGTTTTCTGAAAGACAACAGCATGTGAACACATCAGGATCATGTATGTGGAAGTACACTATGTAGAGATACAGCAAGAACAGAATGGCTGGCATTATCCACTGCTTGATCACACCTGTCATATTCCACAGTGTGCGAACATACTAACCATGTGGATACAACTCAGATACTAGCAATAGTCAGCTATTCCTGTGTGTGCCATGACAGACACTGCTATATAATCACACACCCAACACAGGAGTCCATTGCAGTGTGTTCCCTAGGGGCAACTCCCCTGATAATATGTCAAAACAACAGTGTCAAACAAATAGCAGTGTGGTATTACAGGATAAAAACACAAGTGAAACTAAATACTCCTCTAAACAGCTGATTTGAGTTTTTGTTTGAGGAAGTCTCACTACTAGTGTAATGAAAAGCGCTTTACGTTACGTTTGTTTGTTTTAATAAAGAAGTGATTTTTTCGTTCACCAAGGTGCTATTTACTTTTTTGGTTATTTCTGTGCTTGCTCTCGGTTGCTGGGACTTCTCCTTATCACTGTTTAGAGTGTGGTATTACAACCACTATGCAGGGACATTCCCACGAGACCAGTGTGCCACATTGACAAAAAACATTCCACTCTTGATATACTGTACGTCCTCTGTATGTGCAACAAATCTGGAGATCAAGGACATGTCATCATTAAAGTTCTAAGAAATGTTTAATTCTGTAATCCCCATTCCCCCTATGTATATTCAAACATATGCATCATTTTGTAAACAAAAAAGTTTACATACCTGATAGGGTACAATACTTCTCTGTTGATATGTTCAGATATAGAAAGTGTCTGGCAACATGGTTACTGTCTGAAGAAAGTCTCATACAGACTGGTTCCCCTAGGCAGCTGTTTGCCTTTTTAACATGGTTCTCAGTGCCAGGTATTTGGCTCTTAACCAATCTGTGGTTCCGAAATGCTAATTATAGCCAACACAGCTTATTTGCAGTATAATCAGCCAATGACATACCACCACTGAACAAGATATAAGGGCTTCATGTACATTAGAGGCCATTTCTGATATGTTGTGCTGGACATTCCTGGGGTCAGGATACTATGTCATTGAAGAGGGTATGTCTGTAACAGCTACTTTTACATAGAGATGTGTGTGCTATAGGCTGCAGCTGATGCTGCAGGCGATAGGCATAGCAGACAGTGTGAACTCTTTGGAGGACAAGAAGCTTTAAGAGCAACTGTGAGAGCTGAGTTGACCTTATTTTAGAGACAAGGCCAGAGTGAGGGCACCTATTCCACTATAAATTAAGGCTTGTGTTGTTTTTCATAATTTGGTAAATAACTGTGCATGTCAATGTTCTAAGTAATACCTCATTTTGCAGACAGTATTAATAGTTCCAACATGGTAAAAGAACTGTGTCTGTATGTCATACACATGTACAGATATCAAAATTTGTTTTGGACTTAGGTTATGGAAATTATGATTTGTTCATATTTTGGTAAATAACTTTGCAAGGGAGAATCTCAATGTGCTAAGTAATACCTCATTTTGAAGACAGTATTCATATTTCCAACATGGTAAAAGAACTGTGTCTGTATGTTGTACACATGTACAGAAATCAAAGTTTGTTTCAGACTTAGATTATGGAAATTATGATTGTTTCATATTTTCGTAAATAACTTTGCAAGGGAGCATCTCAATGTGCTAATACCTCATTTTGAAGACAGTGTTACTCCTTACAATATGGTAAAAGACCTGTGTCTGTGCACCGTACACATGTACAGATATCACAGTTGGTTTAGTCTTGTAGGATTATGAAAATTATACATTTCCAATACTTCTCATTATTATGCCCATATCTTTGCAAGGGAGCATGGCAATGACACAAATGATGCATCATTTTGAAGCTGACATTGAGCCATAGAAATTGTAAAGTGATATGTACGCTCTGTCTGTTACAGGTGATGATACATTATGCTTTGTTTAGTTATCAGTTATGAGAAATATTATATTAATCATGTTTCTGGGAATATCTCCATAAAGGAGCATCACACAGCAATGTTTAAGGTATCATTTTAAAGCTGAAATTCATACAAACAAATTAAATACAAATTGTATGAGTCTACATGGTACATTGACCAAGATATTGTGCTTTGCTTTTCCAAAAAGGTAAAACAATATGCACAATATCAGCATTCCTTGATAAATATTTAATAATGACTTTAATATGCACTATCAATATTTATACTGTTGGAAAGGTCAGTGTCTGCTGAACAACTTTCGCATTTACATTTTTAGTCCGGTTCTTATAATTAAAGAGTTATGAGCATTTGTTTTCAGTATGGTATTACAATGGATTTTCTGATAATGAGCTCACGCTGCACTGTTGTTCCTATGGTGGAAGTAAGCAGGTAGCATTTTCTGAGCTGCTCTGGAGTGAATGAGTTAAGGTAAGTATGCTAGGCAATGGTATCACTTAACTGAGTACTAGGCAACATGTTTGTTGTGTCCTCGAGCAACACAGGGGGAAATTATACCATTATGTCAATTATTTGGGCAACTGTCAGGCTATGTGCTACATTATGGTAGTCATGTGGAACATGTGTGCTTGCAGTCCTTGTTACTAGCAGGATCTCCATATGTGTATGTTAGTTGTGCATCTGTGCAAATCTGTAATATCTTTATGAAATGATTATGTGGTACACCTTTGATATTAGTGGGCTTCATTTGCATTACCTAAGTTAAAATCCTCTGTGAATGCATATCAATGCATGATATGACACTTCATGCACTTATAGTGTTGCTATAGGGATATGTTATTTGTGTCCCTATCTGCAGGGCTATGACTTCCATCAGTGATAAGCAGGCATTTTTTGTGTGGATAAAGAGTGCATGACTCATTAATTCATTGATGACTTCACAATAATGCAATTTAAATGCTACACACCACTAGATTTGAACCGAGGACTAAGTGTGGCAAAAGTTACTGTTTGCACAGCATTTAATAGTCTGAGCTACTGAGTCATTGTTACAGCATATGTATTTGTGATGGTATAAATGTGCACATACAGTCTGTGACATACCTCCATTATATCCATTATTATGTGCCTGGCTTTATAGGGATGTATTTCTCCACCAGAGTCCCATTTAAACATGTATTTTGCCATTAATGCTGTAGCAGGTGTACTTGTACATGTTAAAAGTGCCCATTTACCTGATATTGGAGACCTCAGTTGCATCCATTAGTGTTTGCCTGGCCTTCTACTGGTGTAGTCCTGTACTAGACTGGAAATTACACTCCCAGTTTTTCCATTATCTTTTCAGCAAGTTTGCACATTGCGGAGTGATGCACAGCTGTGTTTGCACATGCTTAGTTATGGTAACTTGCAATTACTATGTTTTGCTTAAACCACCTGTTTTATTTAAGAGCTGTGTGGTGTGACAGGTTAATGCAGTGGTCTGCAGGTGTGATGGTCTCGGGTTCAAAATGGGGGACTTGTTTATTTTGTACATGTTTAATATCATTTAAAACACGTATAACAACATAGCCTCATTTAAGTGAGCTTAGAGATGCTGTGCCACACACTGTGCCATGCAGCATTGCACAAAACATCTCTAAAGAAAAGAAAAAAGGGAAGATAGGACAGTGGTGAAATGGGGAACAAGCAGGGAGAAAAATATAGTGAAAGGCAGGTAAGTATGTGCAGGAAGGGTGTAGGGAGGTACCATAGCTATCCATTTCTTGTACAGCAAAAACTGTGCACTTTGACAGAATAAATTTGCACTGTCATCCTCTGAAAGAGGGGTGAGGACAACATAACAGCATTGTCAAGCCAATTAGACCAGATTACGTGTGTCCAGTGGACACATGTGTGAAATGGAGTGGAATGTTGGGGAAGGGACATAGGTATGTGTGGGGGAGGTAAGTTGGAAAGGTGAGGAAGCTTTTGCAAACAGACAAGAAAGCAAACAGGGGTAGTGTGTAAGACAAGAGGTGGGTGAACATATTGGATTGGAAGGGGTGTTGTGGAATCCCAGTCTCACATACCTCCACAGGGTAGCAGCATGACTCAAGTCACCACCCATGGGAATGTTGCCACTGCTCCTTGACTGCCCCAGGGGTGGCAGTGGTAGAGGCTTGGTTCTGGGGCGATCCTGCCTCACCAGGGTGACCAGCATGCTCTCCATCTGACAGAGACAGTGTCCAAAACCTCAGTACACAATCCTGTACACCAAACCTGACAGTTCATCTCTGGTGACAAGACTCCCTCCACCATTGCTCCCAGACGGAGGATGAGCTCTGTCCTAAAAAGTTGAACTATCTAGCACCACAGGTAGTGCAGAGGCAGCATAAGGGGCACTAGCAGGCTGGTTCCCAGACGTGCTGGCCCAGGTGCCACAGCCAGAGGAGGCAAGGTAGGTGGATTACCGGGAACTGGCCTACCTTGTCGCGCTGTAGTAAATTAGATATAAAGATAAGTTAAGGTTAGTAATAACCAAACCAATGTTAGTATTAACATAATGGAACATAATATTGATTAATCCAAAAAAATATTAAGGTATATTATGTGGAACACAACATTAAATAACATGACAGTAAGTATGTTAACAGCAAGCCAGTATGCATAACCCAAAACACCTACAAAACAGTTAGTTTAACAGAATATATAAATATTTAATAATAATAATAATAATAATAATAATAATAATAATAATAATAATAATAAATAACATTAATAAATTAAAGAAGGTAAGGGGTGGAGAATGACAGAGTGAGACAGACGCATACTGCTAATACATTCTTATACAGGTGTGCAGTGTCAGTTGTAACTACAATGACTCAGATTCTTCTATAGATGATGTAGCATGGACATACCTCTCAAGTTTTTACCATGGGACAGTATGGGCCAAGCACTAACAAATTCAGGTACACAACTACATGGAACTGTTTCACATAATGTGCACACACATAACTACTAAGGTGTTCTGTAAACAGATTTGCACATAAAATGTATTCCAGGTAATCATTTATCTGATAATCACAGACGAGACAGATTGGGCAGTTGTCATTACATGATGAAAAATCATGACGCTTGAGGGGTATGTTTGTGTACATTTCATAGACTAGACAGTCATCATGTCTTAGTTGGCAGGCATGGGAGTAGAACCCAAAATCTTTGACTGCAGGGAGCATGTGCACATTATGTAGCAATTGACTGCAGTGACATTAGAACAGACATACAATGAATATAGCACTACTGGACTTATTTAAACATAATCTTATGAAACCATAATCCTGTTTTACACTTTATTGTTATTGCTCCTTAGAATCTGTGAAGTACACACATGATATCTGCCCAGATCATGGGCTACCTTACCCATATACCTTATTCCTGGCGTGAAGGGAATAGAGAGCATTATGTCAGTGAAAGTGGGATACAGACAGCTCTGAACCATACTGTGGATTGTACAATGCCTTTATCAGGCAATTACTTTTGCATCCTTTATTTATTTCAGTTTTACAGTTGAATTCAGCAACATTAGAACAGACATGCAATAAATACAGCACTACTGCACTTATGACAACACAGTTATCAAACCACAATCTTACTTTACACCTTATTGCTTATTGTTATTGGTATTATTGATTATTGCATTAAAGTTATCAGAAAATATCTGTGCTTACCTCACTCACAGCATATTCTGGCTAGATGCCTGGCATGGGACTGGATGCTGTGAGTCCATTCAGCTGCAGCTGTTAAAAGAGAAGCACACCATTATGTATACTAGTTTTGCACAGATTCAGTTTATATTTTAGTGAATTAGTGAGAAATATACTTACATATCTGTGGGACATGCGCAGCCATAGCCTCTTGGACTCAGGTGTCCAAGGTTCCTCTCTTCCTTCACTTCAGGTTGTCATAGTTTGATGACACTGCTCACCAGTGTGGGGATACTAGTAACACTGGTAAGATCCCTGGCCAACTGATCCCAGGCTTCAGCTTTACATTCTGAGCCCTGGTAATCACCCTGCAACAGCTGGGTTTGTACTTTTGGACCAGGAGTCCAACAAACACTCTGGACTCCTGCGCTTCCCACCTCTGCACCCGAAAGTGAGCTCCCTCACCAACACCACCAGACATATTGACAGGTTAACACGACTCCAATGAATGCTGCAGAATTCCCACCTATTGCCCTTAATATAGACTGTTTTCCTGCCCTTGCACATCATACTGCAACATTCAAAAAAGTGCTGTGCTGCTTAGCATCATGTAAACCCACTTGCATTGCACAAACTCGCAGAAATGTGTTTTCGTGAAGCTTAGCAATGCATAAACAGGAGTGGCTATTAACCATGTTTAAGTAGTGCTTAGCACCGCACATTTTTTTTCAAATGTAACAAATATGTTTTTACATTAAACAACTCATTAGGTCAGCTGACACATTTTCACAGCAATAATTGTATAAAAAATTCTATGACTGTTGGGGACTCGAACCTGGACCTACAACACTCGAGGCCATGACTCTATCTATTCAGCTATATAAATAGTATGAAAACTAGTATACTTTCAGAAATGCTACTAAGCTACTTGTTAGCACTGCTAAGCCCTCTGCCTCACCATGCAAATGGCCATTCATAATATTAAAACACAGCAGAAAACAAGACATCACTGATTACGTTTGGTTTCTATTTTTAGATGTCTGGCAAATGTCACCTGTGCATGTGTAAGTGCAGCTCGGCATTGCTGAACTCCATGCCACACAAACGAGCATTCAAATAAATAATTAATTACATCTGTTTTTTATCTTTAGATGACTGGCAGATGTCAGCTGTCTATGTGAAAGTGCATCTTGGCATTGCTGTCTCTGCACTGTGCCACAGAAACATGCATTAAATGAAAAAAAAGAAAAAAATATAAGCACACATATTTCTAGACTACCAGGGTACATTACAGGTATGTACATCACCCTGTACATAACATCTGTCCAGGACTTCCATGGACAGTCCACATCCATGGGACACTACACTGCTGCCTACATGGATTCAATATCTGTGTAACTGTGATCTGCCTCAGTAGCGCACCATGATTAATATGCATGGTGCTCTGCTGATGGAGAACTGTGGCTGTGTTCACTGGTACATTCCATGTAGGCTCTACACTGAGCCTACACAGATTTTATTGAAGCCTGGGGTCTGTCTATAACATTAATTTTTTTCCTATCCTATATGTCTATAATCTTCCATATTACATCTAACATTGTCAAATGTGTTTGCACATCATGTTACAAGTCTTACTTCCTTATTTTTTTCAAAAATATTATCTGTTGTTTCTTTAACTATTATTACAATTTTCTTCATCTCTCTCACTTTGATTTTAACCCCTCCTTCTTAACTTAATCCAAAATCTTCAACATCATTTTTTTATTATTTTCATAAATGTTTTATAATCTGCATTTCCCATTGTTATTGGCCTCCAAGTTTTTGTATTTCTTTTCTTTTCTTTCATGTTTTTTCCATACACATGTAATTAATCCACTACAAGTTCTTTCTTCTGTTAATCCTTTCATTTTCACTCAATTAATATTCTACAGAATATCATCTTCTCACAACTCTTTTAAATATTTGCAACCTGAACTATCTATTCTTGATGCTGATTCTTCCCCTCCCTTTTACTTCTTCCACTTTTTTCATGATAATCTCCTTTTGTATTGAATTCTAAAAATGTTCAGATTTTTGTTTTGTGTTTTTTTACAACCCATACTTCTTATTGTTGTCCTATTTACATTTCACACAGTCCACTGACAGACTTTCCCACAATTTCTATTATTTTTATTTCCTGCTTCCATTGTTTTTATCTGTTTTCCCAAAAATGTTGAAACTTTAATCTTTTTACCTTTTAAAAACATTCTCTAAACAATGTTTTTTTATCTTTTTCTATATTTTCTATGCTGCTCTTTCTTTTTCTTTTATTCTGTCATTATATTGTGCTATTTTTATTCATGTCTTCTAAAGTTTTAATTATATGCTTTCCTATTCCTTTGCTTCACTTTTTTTTTTTTTACAATCAGCAATATTTCTTGCATTTTTCTTTATAAGCACTCTTCCAGTTTCTCCAGTTTTCATAATGTGCTCTCATTTTCACATGATTTTCTGGTACAAGCTTATGTTCCATTTTCATCTTATCTGCTTAGCATCTCTCCATTCAAACTTGTTATGTATCTCCATTCTTTTGTTACTTCTCTGTCATCTTCTATTGTAACCCATACAACTCTCTGATTCAAAACTCATATTTTTCTCTTCTACTTATTATCTCTTTCATACATTTTCGATATACCACATAATCTACTTCACTTCTTAAAGTCACTCTTTTATATGCTCACTCTCTATTTTTTCCTATTTTAATCATCCATGTCATAGAATTTCTCTTACTAAGTTGTTATTTTCCCTCTTCTTTCTCAAACTGAGTTAAAATCTAGCACCGTAGGATCTGATATTGTTACTAAATAAAATGTACAAGTTCCACAAACATCTTTTTCCTCTTTGTCATTTTGCGGTATGCATGAACTACAAGTACTATTATTCATCGTTTCCATTATATTATATCACATCCCACTACCTTCACATGTGGTATTTTTATTTCTTAACTTTTAAAAAAGTCCAGTTCCTGGCACGCACCGTTGAACATATGATTTTTATCCTGCACTGCCATATTTCTTTTCCTTTTTTTCTTCCTTCGCACATCTCATATTTAACAAACACATAACATCCATATTTATTTTTGACATAATTCAGTCACTACCATATCTCTAATATCAGTTTGCATGACATTTGCATTTAGTACTAATAGTCATAATTAATCTATTTCTCTTTGCATCTTTCTTATTTCTAATTTTCACTTTTCCTTCACTTCTCTACACCCTCTCCAACTGTTCTAACATCAGTTTCTGCTACTTGTTCTGTCTTAGAATCTCCTACTTCCCATTTTTACTTCCTAGAGCTTCAGATCTGTTTTTACCTTGCACTGAAATAATTTCTGTTTGTATAACATTTCCTACCTCATTCCCATCCTCCTTCTCAATATTAGATACTTATTTTCTTATTCAGTTATCCCCCCCACGACACTTTCTACACAATGTTTTCAGTTATATTATCCTCAGATTGTATTTCTTCTGAACTATTTTATTCTTCTAACCTTCACTTTTTAAGTAAATGACAGTCAAACCAAAAATATCCATATTCATTGCATTTCTACACTTATGGCAACATTTTTGTAATATGTCCCATTTTTCCACATTGAAAACATTTGCTTTTATTACAGTCTTTCACCAAGTGCACCTCATCCTCATCAAAAGGAAAAAAAAATATGCTTTAGGTTCCCCAAAATCTCACCACTGTCTCTCACTCACAGTTATAACATTTGAAACATGTATTTTCCTTCTTGTGCTTCCAGTGTTAGTCATACCTTTCACCCTCATCCAAATATTTCTTTTGTGATACATTTTATTAATCTTATGAACTATATTACAAACTGGCAGATATATGGAGGGTTCTGACTGGGTCTAATCATAATCGTTATTATGAGTTAGAGACATGTGTGTCAAGAAATGTACCTCATGAGCAACAATTGAAAGGTGAATTTTGTCCTTGAAGAACACATAATAACTTCTTAGGATTAGTGAAACCTGATCTCAACTCTTTGCAGTGAATAGTGTTTTATCTGCTCTATGTGCAATCAGTTAAAAAACAAACAAAAAAAAAATGTAAAGTGTTTTGTCAGCTTTGAAAGCTAGTAAAGCACTTGGCAAATATTGTCTCACAGACAATAAGTAAATATAAGTGGACAAAAAAGTCAGCGACAGATTATTTTGTGAAATAAGATACTTACAGGAATGACATCAGTAAACTTAACAGGAAGAAAATATGTGACAAGATATTTAGAGACAGTTGAAAGTGAAAGAATGTCTCTGTAGCACTGAGGAAGTGTGTAATAATTGTTAATCATTCCTAAAACTACTGTTACAGGCAGGTCTCGCACTACAGAAGCACTTTATAGATTTGAGTTTCTTTATCCAGGTTTGGAGGATAATCATGTTACTCCATGCACTCCAAACTCTTTAACTCAATGTCTTCTAATGTCGGATATTCTGAATTGCACATTTATTTTCTTCCTTAAGTGCAGACCCTTGTTCTGAAAAGTATACACATTCCATGGTGTGTAAGACCTTTTTTTCTCCACATCATATTTTTTTTCAAGTAAAGTAAACATTTTTAGATATAACTTCTCAAACGTTATTTTGTTACTATGTATAATACTCTTATATTCTGTTTTTAAATCCCAAAGGTAAATAATACTTTTTATAAAATTATATGTTTTAATACTGACACTGTTCTTTGTCTTGAGTCTAACTACTTCTGGTTTCATAGTTATAGCAGCAGTTCTCATGCTACTTCAGCTACAGTCATAGCACCTTTCTTTCCTTATATTACAATTTCTGCAGTTGTAAACGTTTTTTTTTTTTTATTCCTCACAACAGCACCCAAATGTAATTGGCATCCTTTAAAATAAGTTGCTCTACTAACCATACATACCCCCAAACTGCCATAACTTTCTGGTAATCCAGCTCCTTTTCCTGATTCATCTGTAAAAACCTCCTTTATTAACTCGCCCAGCAAGCCATCCACAATAGTATTCCAATTTAATTCATTATCAGCAATTCACTCATCTCTTTCCATCTTCTCCAGCAACACAGGATTTTCCAGACAACCTTTCCCCAACTCTGTACCATACTCTCCGCTACTACAAATTCTTATTTTGATCTTTCAGTATTCTACAACACTCCACTCTAGTGCTTTTTCCTTTCCTCCTCCATCTTGGAATTCACAAAGCACTAGCGACAGCCCTCTGGCACATGCTAGTGATCAGAAAAAGTAGAGGAAGTTCTTTTCTGGTGCCCTGGCCATATTTTCCCTAGTCAGTATTAATACTAACCCATATTTTCTACTGAAAAGAGTCTATTATCATAGCAGAATTAACATGGTGAACAAAGTAAAACAAAATAAGTGTGTGTGTGTGTGTGTGTGTGCATATATATATATATATATATATATATATATATATATATATATATATATATATATATATATCTATGGTTTACTATCAGCATTCTGAATCCGCTTCAGTCAACCATTTAGAATGTCAACCTAAAATGCTGAATCTGGAATGCAGAAAAGTAAACCAAGGCAAAAATGAATACATCGACAATCATGGTTTGATGTATTCGACATAGCAGGAGGTGACATCACTTACCTCCTGCTATGCACATTAACATGCTGTTATACTCTAAAGTCAATGGTACGTTAATTCTATTTTTCAGGTTGGGGCTACATCCCCCTGCACCCTCATGTGGGGGGCTATGCCTCTCACACCCCCATTTGTTTGTTTGTGTCTTTCGGCTTTTCCAGGTTAGGGGCCACCACAGCAGAACTCTGGTCCGCTAATGATTGTCAGTAGATTTTTACGTGCTGGCTTGCCGGGCCTACTGCACAACCTTCAACGAAGGCACGACCATTTATGCATATCACTACACAGAAGATGCTCTAACTGAGAATCGAATGGGCAACGTCTAACTGTGAGGCGACAATGCTACCGCAGCACCACCACTGCAACATTAAATATACTAACTCCAAGATTGCACTACAGCAAGGAAATGGGCTAATTCCCTGTTCCTGACTGAACAGCAGTCTCCCTGCACAATGTGGAACCCAAATACTCGAACTACTCTACCCATTCGGTGTAGTGTAGTTGATACATTTTGGTTCGACATTCTGCCGATTTGAAAACTGCAATTCGACCACATGCCAGTTGATCGATGCATTTTCCTGATTTTCAGCGTAAAGCTATATATATATATATATATATATATATATATATATATATATATATATATATATATATATATACATCTTTGTTATTGAGTTCCATGATGATGTGCTCCGTAGCTTTGCAGACCAGGCTAGTCAGGCTTTTGGGGCGATAGTTACCAGAGTCAGTTGTGGCCCCTCCTTTGTGGAGAGGAATAACCATTGCTGTGCACCATTCTATGGGCATGTAGCCTGTGGAGAGGCTAAGGTTGAACAGCATGTTTAGATGCGGAGTTAGTTTGTTCTGTAGTTCGCGCAAGACACAGCCCCACTGACACTGTGTTTTTGGCTTTTGAAAGTGCTGTTTTCACCTGTGCGTCTGTGATTTCCGGGACACTACACTTTTCCTGTATTGTTGTGGGACCTTTTGGGGGTGAGAGGGGAGTGAAGTTTGCACTGAATCTATCTGCTAAGATGTTGGCAATATCAGTAGGTTCAGCATATTTGGTTCTATTTTGCACTTGTTCCGCGCATATCTGTGAGTTGCCACTTAGATTCTTAACATAGCTAAAGAAGGCTTTGTGGTCATCTTTTGAATCCTTGGCTATTTTTCTTTTGAAGTTAGCCTTGGGTGATTTTATGAGGGACCATAGTTTCCTACTGTTACTAATCTGGGGTGTCTTTCCTTCTTGGGATTTGCTTTTTTTCCTGAACTAGTTTCCTCCTTCTATTGTATAGCCTGTTTATGGCAGTGGTCCACCAAACTGGTTTCCTTCTCTTAGAGGAGTGAGGCTCTGTTTTGCACCCTTGTAGGTGCACATAGAGTGCTTTTGTAAAGGTTTATGCATCTTGGGCAATGTTATCCTTTAGCATGGTGGCTGTGAAACTTACCACCTCTGTCTTAAGTAAGGTGAAGTTTGCTTTAGAAAAGTTTTTTACTGTGGTTTCCTTAGTTGGTGGTGGTGGTGGAGTGTGGACATCAAGAGTAATTAGTTTATGGTCTGATCTAACCAGTGACGAGTTGACCTCTGGTGTGGAACACCTGTCGCCCATGTTGGTGATGACCAGGTCCAATATGTTTTCACCTCTGGTAGGGGAGTCTAACCAGCTGATCCAGGGCATTTGAGTTGATGGATTCCAGGAAGCGCTGGGCCTGGGAGTTTGTACTTGAGTAGTTTTCCCAGTGAATGGTAGGGTAATTGAAATCTCCCGATATCAGGGTGCTCGGTAGGACCGTCATGTTTTCCAGTGTCTCCAGTAAGGTGGAGTGGTGGTCCTGGGTCATGGCGGGTAATCTGTAGCAGGCAGCAATTTGCATTGTAGATTTGCCCAATGTTAGTTGCACATGGGTGATCTCAGAGGTATCATACTGCGCCACTAACTTGGAGGTGTAGGTATCCTTGATGAATATGGATACACCCCCTCCTTTTGTGTTTTGGTCTGAGTTCTGTGGCCGAAATGTGTGGTATGAGTTGTAGCCTGGTAGTGCTGGGGTCATCTCTGGAGCCTCGAACCAGGTTTCAGTTACTGCACAGATGTTGACGTTCTCCATACTGAGGAGTGCTTCGAGCATGTGCATTATGAGATTTAAACTGTTGGTGTTGAGTAGCATAACCCTCAGTATTTTGTTAATTGTGCTGTTTACGGAGGTGGGTTTAACTTTTGAGCCTTGCCTAAAAAAGGCACTATGGGGGCAGCAAGAGCCTTGGTCATTATTCAAAAGCCTAGGGGTGACAGGTGCAAGCCGTCTCTTGTGAAGCAATGTGACTTGTTGAGCATGTCGTCCCAGGCTGACAGACACTGGATCCCCCTTGAATGACACCAGAAACTTAGCCAATTGTTGAAATGAATCATTTTTTCTTTATAATGAGGTATCATTCTTGCTGAGGGCAGGATGCTACTCAGGGTTAGAGTCATACCAGCCTAGACTACTTGATCAGAGAGCTCTTCCATGTCTCTTTTCATGTAGTCCAGGGAGGTACGTCTCAGGTCATTCACGCCAACATGAACAATGACAGAGTCATATTTGTACTTGTTCTGGAGTGACCTGAGTGCTTGTGTTAAGTGGCGGATTCTGGCTCCCAACAGGCAGCTAACAGTAATCTTCTGCTTGTCCAGCCTAGTGAGTGGGACGTCAGTGTGTCTGACTATAGAGTCACCTATTACTAGTATGTTAGGTATGTTATTTCACCATAAGTCTGTGATTGTGCGGCACACTGATTTTGTGTTTTATGTGTTGTCTGGTTTGTGATGGGACGTTCAGGTTGTTTGAGTGTCTGCTTTGGAGGTCTCTGATGCTTTTGCAGGTTTTTATTTAGAGCCTCCAAGTATGATTTTATGTATTTATGTTTATTTTTTGCCAGTGCTGTTTTAGTAGATCTATGTGTGGCTGGAGATGTGGTGCAAGTGTTAACCTTCTCCTCTTGACTGTCTGCTCCAGTCTTGGGTGAAGACAACTTAGTTTTGGCTGTATGATTGCATCGCTTGTATATGTTAGTATTTTGTGGTAGAAGAAGGTTGTCTGTGTACATGAGGCAGTTGTAACATTGCTTCAGGATACCCAGATTCACCAGCTGGACTGGAGGGTACACCTGAAATTGCCCTTTGGTCATGCCTGAATAGTAGGGTGAGCTGCTTAGTCACTTGGTTGTTGAGGGGTGAATAAAGAGCCTTGCCATGGTGGGCAATCAAGTGTCAGGGCATATTAGTGCTTGCTATTAGGTCTGAGCAAGTGCTGGGCTGTAGGATGCTTTTTGAGTGCTTAGGTTAAGAGTTAGACTAGTTTCAAGGGAAAAACTGAAGAGGAGACTTAGTGGAGCTAAGGGACAGATAGGCTGCTCAAAGCTCCCCTCTCTCACAGGTGAACGAGAAACTTCCTTCTATCCAAGTAAGATATGGGCAACTCAGAAACTATTATCACAGCCCTGAATTCAGCACTAGCCTGAAAGCTGGACTATACTAGCTTAGAAAGGCGGGAAACAATGAATTTTTTTTTTTTTAAAGATAAGGCAAAAACAGTAAATAATGCACTTAAAACAGCTTTAAACAGCTACGAATGATCAGAAAAGGCTACCGCACTTTAGTGTGTAGCCTACAACAGTTAAAACAAATTATTTAAACAAAAAACGATGTTTTAAAAGTGCAGGCAGTTAAATAAGTACAATATGTGAAAAAAATAAGCTTTTAAATCACAATAAACGCAGGAAAATCTGCATTTAGGCAGAAAACAGCTAAGTACAGGAAGAAAGTACAGAAATCTGATACTTAATCACTCCAAAGTCTCTCTTCTAAGCTAGAAGGCTTGCATCAGTTTAAGCCTTTCTAGTGCTACCCATTAGGTTAGTTACAGTAAAGATGGGAAATAAGTGCAGATGTGGTCTTTTAAACCAGAAAGTTGAAAGAGACGGACAAACTGTCCAAATGGTCAATAAACTACAATTTCTGGGCCAGGAATCACTCCTCTCATGGTAGACAGGCTACCTTGTGCTTACCACTCCCAGTGATAAGCTAGAAGGCTTTCCTCCAACACAGAAAGGTTTGCGGGGCTCAGAAGATTACCAACAGTCCTGGACACAGCAACTCTGTATCTGGACTAGGCTACTTTCAGGAAAAGTGGGAAACAAGCGCAAGTGTGGCTTTTAAACCAGAAAGTTGAAAGAGATGAAAAAGTGTAGCATCTCTAACCAAGGATTTCTCAACATCTAATCCCAACCTTGTCCAACAACCACATATCACCACATCCACCTTAAACGTCAAACCTGTTGCCCACATCCAATATAAAACTACCCTTAAACAAACTTAAACCATGCTGTTCTTCAACTGATGACCTTCTAAGCGAGTACCTAAAAGAACAACCAATAGCATTGCATATCCTGTCTCAATCCTTATAAATTGGATAATCCAGAAAATTCCACATTCCCTCTCACTAGAAAAAGTCACACATTATCCTTCTCACAATGTAGGAAATTCAACAGATATTAATAACTTTAGATCTATAGAAATCTTATCTCCCTTCACCAAATTACTTGAAAAAAGTATTCAAAAGCAATTGCTAGACTATTACCTGCAGGAACAACTTTACAATCTAGACATCCTTGCCATCACAGAGACCTGGCTGAAGCCTGGAACAAAAGATACTAAATTTCTACTTCTTGGCTACTGCACTATCAGAGGAGACAGAGTGCATAAAAAAACAGGTGGAATAGTCCTAGTCTTCCCAAATACCCTTACAGTTATCCACTATGTTGAAACTATACCCACATTTTCTAATACAGAAATCCCTATCACATTCCGAAAAATAAACTCAGTCAAGAGCATATGCATTGTTGTATCATATATCCCTCCATGACAAAACATTCCCACCTTAGAAAACAACCTAGCCTGGATTTCTGAAACAATACAAAATAAACCATTGTCCTTGGTGATTTTAACATTGATTGGCAGATGACCTCTACACATACCCCAACTAACAGCACTGTAAATGCCTATTTATGTTGAATTGTGTTAGACATTTTACAACTGTATATGTTTATGTTGAATTGTGTTAGACATCTAATATGATTTATGCTTTATTATTGGAAGTTACTATGCCATGCTAGCATTTTGTCTGCACCAAGTTCTTTTTAGTATAATAGTATGGTCTATTTGCATAGCTGCACCTTGTTCACTAATGTTATTCATGTAATTGTGTTGTGTGTAGACAGCTCATACTGGTGTCTAATTATTTCTATATAATTGTGCTGTTACTGGTGGATAGAATCACATTAAACAACCTCGACAGAGTGCTGCTCACTATATTTTTATGTGTGACTGCATAACTGTCTTGAGGTTTCTTCTAACAGATGTTTTTCCAATTGGCTCAGTATCTGCATATACTAGTAGTTGGTTCAAGGCGTATTTTCCTGCATACAGTAGCTATTTGCTCAGTTTGTTTTTTGTAATCTTTATAATATAACTGTACTATATCAAAGTGCTTACTCCTCTCTGTACTCTTCTTTTCTAGACCTAACACCACTCTTAAGTATTCAACTGCGGTACCACCTTTATCATTCTTATAAGAAAAGTGCAGTCCGGGTCTGAACTGTCTGCAAACAGCTAAAGTTAACTTTGAGTATGTGTCAACCTGTTTGAGCCAATATTCATTTTCCCCAGGAGAGTACTCTGCTTTGGCTTGTAAGCAGCCCCCACCCCACACACACACACACACACACACACACACACACACACACACACACACACACACACACACACACACACACACACTCATCTTCTACTTTCTCTCTTATTCCCTTCTGTTAGCAAATAGTATCCATAACTGATCAATACTGTGTGTTTGTTAATTTAAACTGAGACCACAGTAGCCTACTGACACAAGGTTATCCTGTTTTTCCACCCGAGAAATGGTTAAGAAATGACTTACAGTTTCAGAGCAGTCCTTGGTCAGTTGTGATTGTTTCTTAAACACAAACTTGTCTTTGCTTTGGCTCATTAGCAGCAGTACAAAGAGCTGCCTGCTCACACCCTTGTTCTCCCCTCCCCCTTCTCTGTTTATTACCTTAAGACAATCCCAAAGTTAATAAATATTACCTGTGGCAGGCACCATTTTTAAAACTACAACCACCCTTGTCACTATCATATGTTCATTTATCAGTTAACTCTGTTACCTGATTGTTTCCAGCCCCCTCATAAGAGCAACAGGGTCTCTACCCGCTTCGCTCCCACCCTGACCCCTATTCCCTACCACCCCCAGTGGTCCCACCTTTATTACACTCTCAAACCTCTCCCATCTTTCCAATAGCCAACCACAGCACTAACCCAACACTACCTCCTCCATCTTCCCACTACTATCACACCTCCTCAGCTAACATGTACAAGCATACCTTACCTATGCTCACTGCATGCACTCTCCTTGTATATCTTACATCCTACCAAAGCTCCCCACTCAACCACTACCACTGTACTACTACTCACACCACCACTCATGTCTCACACTCACTCAGCTCCCCTCCCACCAACTCAAGAACCATCCCTATGCACCCCCACGTATTCTACCAACTATATTACTCAAACATAAAGCATCCCTACAACTTAACATAGTTAACCTCCCACCACACCTATTACCCACAGAGCACAATCATAAAGTTTCCCTTATAAACAAACACATTCAAAAACTGAGAAAACTAATAACCTCATGCATATCAAAACTAGCCCTAAGTGGAGAAATCCACTCCAACCCTGGCCCTACCATCTCCAACCCCAATCCTCATAATCAGACTAGAAACCACAACTTCTCCCATATTACAGCCAATAGAAAGCCAAGTGACTTCCTTCTACTAAGCCTAAATATTAGAAGTATATCCAACAAAGTCTATGAACTCCATGCCACCATAGACTTGTACTCCCCAGATATAGTCACCCTGACAGAAACCTGGCTAAAACCTCACATTATCAGTAAGCAAATACTCCCTACATGTTATGGCATACTAAGAGTAGATTGGCTAAACAAGAAAGGAGGCAGTGTAGCTATAATATTTAAACAGCATCTAAACATCCAGATCTTAAAATCATCAGCTCCACAAATAGTCAATGAAGAAATAATATATACCAACCTCAAAATAAACCAAAACAAAACCATCAACATAATTGGATGCTACTTCCCACCTGGCCAAAAGATCCCTCCACTAGAAAATCTCCTCTGCTGATCTACCCACCATCTCCCCCAAGAAACTATCATTTTAGGCAATTTTAATATTGACTGGTAATCCTGTTCTGGCAACCATCCAACCCATCATGTAAACCTTCATGGCTTCTCCCTAGTCCAGTCGCCAACCAGGATAAATAAAAGCTCTAGTAAGCACACTACCCTGGATTGGATACTAGTCAGTAAGAGCCCCCAGTCATATATAACAGGCTGCTTATCAGATAGCCTCAGTGATCACTCCCCAACATTCCTACTAAAAAAATACCTATGCCAAGCTAAACCTGTCATCTACCATCAAATACGTAAAAAACTAAACTTTAACCCATTCACATTCATCTCATCCCTCAAAGAATGTAACTGGCATCCTCTAAAGTACCTCAGTCTTGATGACGCAGTTGAATTTTTTAATACTACCTTCCTGAGCATCCTTAATTACCATGCCCCCATAAGACTTTCCAGAATCAAAGCACAATCCTCCCCATGGCTACAGAAAACCATGAAGTCAGAAATGAAAAACAGGGATAAAGCCTGGGAGCAGTGGCGCAAAACCAAAACCCCCTCAACTAGACAGAAATTCCTAGAACTACGCAATAGAGTCAAAAGCTAATAAAACAAGACAAATGCCAATATTACCAGTCTGCCCTAGACTTCTCCCAACACAGCCCCAAACAATTCTGGTCCTCCATAAACTCCATCCTCCACCCAGATAAAGTCAGTACCCCTCCTCGTAACATCCCTTACTCCTCAGAAAATATTGCTACCTCATTCATCACACACTTCACACAAACCATACTATCACTAGCTAAACAACACAACCCCCCTCCCCTCCAACCAACACCTTCAGCTAGTAATCTCCCGACTGCCTTCTCTTTGTCTCCTGTACCTACCTCCAACATAAAAATACTCTTAACTAAACTTAAGCCCACCAAATTAGCAGCAGACAACCTCCCAAGTGAATACCTACAAATCGCAGCTGATGCTCTGGCCTACCCAGTATCCATCTTGATTAACCGATCTCTTTCAGAAAGTTACGTTCCCACACTGTGGAAAGTATCACATATAATTCCCCTCCACAAAGGCGGACCCTCCGCAGAACTAACCAATTACCGCCCTATAGCTATTTTCTCTCTACTCTCCAAAATACTGGAAAGATGCATACACTCTCAGGACTCAGACAACCTCCTTACTAACAACCTCCTTTCCAATACTCAGCGTGGTTTCCGACCAAGCCATAGCACCACCACTGCTTTACTCTCCTTTACTAACACTATCCTTCAGCATAAAAACAATGGCTATCTCTCCTCTGCTACTTTCCTAGACCTATCTAAAGCATTTGACATGGTCCCACACAAACAACTTATCTCTGTCCTCAATAGCCTATCCTTCTCATAATCAGCCACCAACTGGTTTCAGAGTTACCTGTCTGACCGCCAACAACCATTGTATGGCAGAATGACATATCTCCCCAACTACCTGTCTCCGTAGGGGTTCTTCAAGGATTCATCCTTGGATGTCTACTCTTCTCTGTTTTCACCAATAATCTAGCCTCTGCCACTAAACATGGCACACTCATACAATACGCAGATGACTCAACCATCATCTGCTCAGCCCAGTCCCTACCCAAATTGCAAAAAGTCACACAGGAAGCCTTTTCCTCTGTTGAAACTTGGTTATCTGATGCCCAGTTTAATACTCAACCCAAACAAAACTAAACTACTCATCTTCCAACCCACCAAAAATACTCAAAACAACTTTCACTTTAACATCACAGCAAAAGACAACACCACTATATACCCAACTGAACACACCAAATTGCTAGGAGTGGAGATAGACAATAAACTAAAATTTGACATTCACATAGCCATGACCATAAAAAAGTCCACAAAAAACTAGGAGCATTATACAGAAATAAGCAACTTCTCACCAAAGCAGCAAAGATTTCAATAGCAAATTCCCACCTTATCTCCACCCTACTTTATGCCTCTCCAATATATACCAACCTAAGGCAATGTGATCTAAACAAGCTAGAGACCTGCTACAACAAAATCGTCAAGCTCACCACAGGGGCATCCTACCGTAGTCACCACTGTCTCTCACTTGCTGAACTGGGCTGGCTTGAACTCCCTCACCTCCTTCAATGGTATCAACTCTCACTCGCCCACAAACTAGTAAACCATCCACTAAATGTCCCATCCATCCAGAATCTACTCCAACCCTATCGCACCACCAGACCACTAAGATCCAGCAACAAAAATCACTTGCAGATCACTAAAGCCAATAACTCTGCTGGTGAAGCACTATTCTCTTGCACTATAGCCAAATTATGGAACTCCCTCCCACCCACAATTACCTCCGTACCATCATGCACCCACTTCAAAACTTTACTAAAAGTGCACCTAAAAACATGCTGGCTATGCCCTTGCAACTCCCATTCTAATATCACTTCCCCAATCCAACCACTACCTTTCTTTCCACTCCACTAACTACCTTGATTTTAGCAAGTTCAGATGCTCATAAGCCTAGTACTTATTATACAGCAGGAACTTCTTATTGTAACATTTGTTAATGTCTGTTATGTACTTCACAGATAAAGATTCCAGTTGTCTACTGATGTACTATGTTCTTCATCTGTAAATATGTTGTAAGTAATTGCTATGTAAATTGTTAATTGCTATGTAATCCAGTGTAACTACTGTCTGTTTATTTTAACTGTGGAGCTTTTCTCCCCGGGCCTCCGCTGAAAATGGACCTACGTCCAGTCAGACACTCCCGGTCAACAAATAGAAATAAATAAATAAATAAATAAATACATAAATAAATAAACAATATAAGCCTATGCAGCTTTACTCAGCTAATTTATACACCCACTACATATAGTAAAAACAATGCCCAACAATCCACCGTAGACTGGATTCTAGTGTCTGACCCTACCAACTACCCTTCCTCGGGTACGCTCTCTGACTTTTTAAGTGACCGTCTACCTGCCTATGCCCATAGGACTATCACCCTACCCATAAAACAACACAAGTTCAGAACTATATGCAACTTACAAAAATTCAACAAAGACATATGCACTGACTCTCTAAAAGCTAGTGACAGGACTATCCTAAGAAGAATCCCCCTGAATGAGGCAGTTGAACATTCCAGTAGGACTTTCATAAGTATTCTCAATGCACTAGCCCCACAATGAACCGAAATAATTGAGTATAACCATGCCCCAAGGCTCACCAGATCTTGCAGAAGCCGAATGAAAGATAGAGACAAAGCTTGCTCAACTTGGATAAAGAACAAAAATGATACTAATCTATAGATATTTAGACAAATCTGGAATCAGACAAAATTACAAATATGCTCTGACAAAATATATATATATATATATATATATATATATTACACCCAAATTCAAGATTACCATAAAAACAACCCCAAGAAATGTTGGTCCTCCATATCATTCCAAACCCATACCCAGACACACCACCCCATCAAGCAGTCACCAAATCCAATATTAACTTTATAGAATTAATTATCAACCAAACTCTCAATCGAACACATAAATCACAAACAACTACCCCTAATAAATTACCCTGGTCTTTATTATAAACACAAAAGCTCTAAATGGTGAATACATCTACATCGACACATAAAGGTCTTAAAAGAATACGTAACCAAACTATGGATCTGCTCCTGTAACAGTCCAAGCTGAAGCAGTCTTACATCTCTCATGCCTTCCTACATGTATTTCTTACTCTTATAGTTTCGCCTCTGTCTCTTTACCTCCACTACCACATTCCAACCTTCTACTCACATTACTTCCTACCTCTCCCACCATTTCACTTAAGACCTTGTATCCTTCCTCTTAAAGGATAGCAAACTTCAAATATGTTATCTCTCTGCCCTTTTGCATATCCTGCTGTTAATCTTTCCATGTGATAAATGTCATGTTTCTCCAAAGATGTTGTATCAGATATGTGTAATTTGTGACTGAAAGTCATAATGTTACAATGTCTGTTGAGACTTTGCACTTGTTAAAAAACAATGATGCATCCATATGTATCTGAAGCTTTTCTCCCTGGGCCTCCTCTGAAAATGGGTGCATCATGACCCAGTCGAACTTTCCTGGTAAACAAATATCAGATGAATAAACCTTCTAAACAAGATGGCTTCCTTCCTTCCCATAATACTAGCACTACCCTTCTAACCTATATAGATGTTGTCAATATAGCTAGAGATAACGGCAAACTAGTCTTTTCCTTATTTCTAGACTTGACTAAAGCTTTCGACACAGTTAGTCACAGCAAACTTCTACTTCAAATGTCCTCATTAGGTGTCTTTCAGCCCACCCTTATGCAGTTCAAAAGTTACCTGTCCAATAGGTATCAGTCAGTAAAATGGCACTCCAAGCTCTCTCTTTACCTCCCAGTCACCATTGGTACCCCATGAGGGTCTATCCTTGGTCCCCTCCTCTTTAACATTTTTACCAACATCCTCTATACATCCACATACCAAGCCAGATGATTCCACTATCATATGCACATATGACGACATGGTACAACTGAAAAAAATGACTCAGCCTCTGAAACATAGCTTCATAATTCACAATTCGTTCAACTCAAAAAAGACCAAACTACTTCTTTATTCCTCAAATTCCTGTCTCATGAGAAAACAAACTTTAAAGTCTTCTCTCTTGATAATACAACCATTGAAGCCACTTCTCATGGCAAATTATTAGGGGTGATAGTGGATGCAAAATCTTACATTTGACCTGCATATGCAAATTTGCAAAAGAAAAACTCATTGAAACTGTAGATGATTTTCAGAGCCAAATATTTTCTCACCGACACGACTAAAACTACCCATGACACTACTTACCTCCTCCCCACTCTTCTTTATGGCACTCACACCCTTACTAATATCTAGGCTTCACAAAAATTAAAACTTGAACAATGCTATAACAAAATTGTTAAATTTGCAGCCAATAGCCCTTTTAGAACCCACCATTGTATAGCACTGATTAGAACTGCCTCATATACACAGCTTCTTACCACCTATAAAATTATCCAGCATCCATCTGCCTGTCTAGCACTAAAAACAATTCTACACAACTATGTTCCTTGTCAGTCATTGCGATCGAGTGACAAAATCTCCTGTCTGTCTACAAACCTAGCAGATCTGCTGAGCACTGTCTGTACTTGTACAAGGTTGCTAAGGCCTGGAACTTCTTACCTGTATCCATCAGGTCAGTACCCTACCTCTCATCATTCAAAACCACTCTGAAAGACTTCTTAGCTAAAATGTGTCTCTGTTCTAGCTCATTGCCAGGATAAACTGTGAATAAGTACCTTTTCATTCCTTATGCTTCCTTACTCTCCCTTCTTCACTTACTTCCTTACTTCTATCAAACTCTCTTCCCTGACGTTCTCTCTAAATATACCATAAGCCTATTTTTCCCTCACTTCATATTGCAATTTCTGTTAGTATTAGACTAACTTATCCTTTAATTTGTCTACAAACTGTCTACAATTTCTCTAAAAATTAAATTATTGTCATATAACTTGTATTAGTTCTTAATCAATGCTTTAATATTGTCTAATTTGTTATAATTATTTAAACTGCTAATGTTTTTGTTTTATTTTTGAAGCTTTTAAAATTATTCTTCTTAAAATGTGTTGCAATAATTTGGAAATTATACCTGGGCCTCCACTGAAAATGGACTTTTACCCAGTCAGACTTTTCCAGTAATCAAATGCCAATAAATTATTCAGGACACTAGTGAAGGGATGACAGATATTAACAGCATGATCTGTCCTAAAGGCCTTTATCAGCATACACACACACACACACACACACACACACACACACACACACACACACACACACACACACACACACACACACACACACGCACACTTCAAAAATGATCACTATCCCATTGAGAAAGAGAATATTTTGTGAAACAGGAATCTCAGACTTGCCCTGAGATTCATTAAGATCCTGAATGGGGCTGTTGACAGCTGTATGCAATAGGGATTGTTAATGTGATGGTGGAAAATGTTGCTTTGACATGCATTATTTGCAGTATAAGAAAAGTCCTCGTTACTGTTTAACTTGCATCTAGCTGAAATTTGTAGTGATATTGCCAGTGCTAATCAACACTTTGTTGAAGTAATCACTGCTGGTGGCCTATGCATCACATTGGCACAGGCAGCCCCTCATTCATTCTCCCACATATATGGACACATTCAAATGCACACATTCACAAACATACATACACATACTCCTTTGCCATACATTTTACCTGTCTCCAAACATCCCTGATGTAACCTTTTATTTTTCCCTTATCTTCATAATCATGGATGGCTGCAGTCAGCCAATAGTGCTAGATATTATAATTTCATTGTTGTTGTTCCAACACTGCATCATGACACTAGACCTGTTGGCACTATTAACTTTTTAAGTGTCTAGGAATAATACATAAAAATTCCACCTTTTGTTATCAACAGTTCTTCCTGGCCCTGTCTGGAAGTCTTCAGCACTGCTGTTTAAAGGCATAGCAGCTCTCCTCCACATGGACCTTCCTTTGCAACTGTCTCACATTTTACTGAACATTTCTGAGGTTACCTATTACAACCGCAAAAACACAGTTGCACAAATACAGAAACATTGGCACATATTGAGTGAATCGTGAAAACACTGAACGTCCTGAAGCACGAAATTCGAAATGTCGAATTGCCATAGTTGACCCTTCTCCGGTATAGCTCCTTAAGGTAAGTGTGCAATAGTTAGGGACCTTAGGGTTAGGGTGCGGGTTAAGGTAAGTGCATACATAGTAATATATGTAAGCTTTAGTTTAGGGTTAGAAGTAGGATTTTGTTAAGTGTATGTATGTGGATTATTTATTTTGTTTGGGTATATCTCCTTAACGTAGCTGTGCAATGGTTACGAACCTTAGGGTTAGGGTATGGGTTAGGGTAAATGCATACATAGTAATGTATGTAAGCTTTAGTTTAGGGTTAGAAGTAAGGTTTTGTTAAGTGTATGTATGTGGATTATTTATTTTGTTTGGGTATATCTCCTTAACGTAGCTGTGCAATGGTTACGAACCTTAGGGTTAGGGTATGGGTTAAGGTAAGTGCATACATAGTAATGTATGTAAGCTTTAGTTTAGGGTTAGAAGTAGGGTTTTGTTAAGTGTATGTATGTGGATTATTTATTTTGTTTGGGTATATCTCCTTAACATAACTGTGAAATAGTTACGGACTTTAGGGTTAGGGTGCGGGTTAAGGTAAGTGCATACATAGTAATATATATAAGCTTTAGTTTAGGGTTAGAAGTAGGGTTTTGTTAACTGTATGTCTGTGGATTATTTATTTTGTTTGGGCAGGTAGTACGTAGCGGGCGGTGAGGTTGGCCAGCTATGCCGATTCAACATTTTGAATTTTGCGGTTCAGGACATTTGGTGTTTTCGCAGTTCGCTCAATATGTGTCATTTCCATATTCGCATATGTAAGGTTTCGTGGTTATAATATAGATCCCATTTCTGATTTTGCCTTGCATACCTGCTCTGTTTCTCCTAACTCTCAGACTATTACAATCAGTTAGTAACGTCATTAACAGTTTCATACTTCTTATCGTTCAGAAAATACATCACGGTAGAATACCTAATATTTCACCACATCCTCAGTTAGTATACAGATCTAAACCTCTGCCTTGTTAAAGAGCTGCTTTCTGTGCCAAGGATCCAGGCTGCAAAGCTTTCCCCCTTTTTTTTTCTTTTAACCCTTTTAGTGGTGTCTAATGACCTCTCACCAAACATCCTGCATATTTTTTTTGCTGCAAAATTTGTTTTTGTATTAAGTTTTAAAGTGACAGAAATATTTTAGTTCCCTCATTTCTCATGATAATGTGCAAAAACACCTGTTGTTCCAGTGACTTAGAAAAGTGGCTTAGGGTAATGCTTCAGTTCCTTGGTATGAAACAGTGTCCCTTCTCAGTGTTGCATAACTTGTTTGTTTGTCTGATGGAGTTTAGATTGATTTGGAGTTTAGATTTATAGCAGCACACTGCCACCACAAACACATTCACACACATACACCCACACATGACACACACTGTAAATCAGCCCTCCACATTCATTAGCTTGCACTCACATATATACTCAGCAATTCATCTATATACACATGCACATAAACACACACACACACACACACACACACACACACACACACACACACACACACACACACACACACACACACACACACACAAACACACACACATAAACTACCTTTAACACCCCCTACCGTGACCTCCCAGGCAGACACACAGTCATACTTATGCACACAGACAAACAGACAGACACACACACACACACACACACACACACACACACACACACACACACACACACACACACACACACACACACACTCATAAACTACCTTTAACACCCCCTACCGTGACCTCCCAGGCAGACACGCAGTCATACTTATGCATACAGACAAACAGACACACACACACACACACACACACACACACACCCACACACGTGCACACACACACACACACACACACACACACACACACACACACACACACACACACACACACACACACACATAAGCATACTCACAAATGAATCACTCATCCCTCTACATACATTAACACATGCAGTTACACAGATACATACAGATTCACACTCTTGATCACTTCCAATCCAATAAACTCACCTGCACTTACCTGAAATACAATCTCACCCATTGAAAGTAATAGGTGCACACATACTTTTGAATGGGTTAATTAACTCGCCCAGCTGTTCTAACTCACACAGTCAAATGATTCTCTGAATCACTTGCCTGCATAAACGTCTAACCACAGGCATGTCTGGTGAATAGTAGATGATTACTTAGCATAGGCTGCTTCCTCAGAATGACTGATTATCATGCAACATGACCAAGAAGTTGACCCACTGTATTAGGCTACTGACCTTGTATGATCACTGTGATGGGCATGTCTCTGAACCTTATAGGGTCAATACCAGTGGTAGCAGCCCATTTTGAGGTTTTTCTCTAGCAGATACCTATTCAGAAACTGGATCTCTGTATAAATAGATAGATAAATAGATAGATAGGTAGATATGGTCTTTTACAGCAGTCAGTGGTGGATTGATTCTGGAATCAGGCTGATAACACAGAGAAACATGAAAAAGAATCTAGGTATTTTTTTCCTTTTACCTTCATGGTATATTAGTTATTTAAACAGCTCCTTGTTGAAATGTTGGTGTATGTAACTTTGAATACCAACAGACTGAAAAAAAGATTGCACATTCAGGAGAAGAGAAAATTTCAAAATTAATCTTCTCTTTTAAACTTCTTTTTTAAAGGGGAGATAGTCCCTTCTTTGTAAAAACAACAAGATTACCATACTTGGGGAAAAAGGGAGTATTCCAAGAAATGGACATCTTGGACTTGATATATATAAGTCCTTTATTTTGGGCATTCAGTCTCTGCACTTTGGCATTTGGTCTAGTGGGTCCTGACATTTCAAATAGTCAAGGCAGTAAATTAGTTTTAGTAATGGAAAAAAAAACATATAAATGTACTGTCTCTGTGAGAACATGGATTATAATGTATGAAGTCATATGCTACGTGCATTTTTAGTGGAATGGAAATTGGAAATTATTTGCGTTGTAAATTCAGCAAAAAAAAAAGATAGCTGTAGCAGTTTTAGTTTTTTTTTCCTATGGCCATGCTGCAATTAAAAATGCTGTTGTGTACCGTAAAATGATTCAGTCAGTATAAACTTCATCTATGCTCTGTTGAGAATAAATGCTATGCAAATGTCATAAAAAGAGCAGACATTTCAGAAGTCAGCACTGTGACTGCAAAAGACAAAAAAGAATGAGAGTTTAGAAATCTGTAACTGCGGTATATTCATGAAACAAACAGATCTTTGAGCTTAAAAAAGACTTTGCAAAAGGTTAATTACTTATAAAGGAATTAATTCAGCAGTTCAATGAGCACAGTAAAAGGATGTTGACTACAAACCTGACCAGGTTATAAAACCTTCATACTGCTAATAATTAATAATAAAATCAGTTTATGTATTTTATTAGCAATTGTACTTTTTGAGTACCGCAGTGGTGCTTATATATATTCCCGCTTGCAAGCTTTCTAACCAATAAATCCTGCAACTGTGGTGAATGCCTCATTGAACCTGAATTCCTCTGTCAGTTTTCAAATAAATGTGGTCATGTTTGCAGATGTTGTTAAGTGCTTTTCTAGTTAGTTGCTAAGATTGCTCTGATGTGCATTGCTATATCTGAATATAAAAAGATCAGGGCAGAAAGAATACTGGATGGCAGTGTAATAAAAGAAATGCTTGATCTGTTAGAAATGAAAATTTTCTACCCATAAAAGGTGGAAATTTCAGTGCAAGAAGTCAATGGTCACCCAGAGTTTAAAACTTAAGAGGAAATCACCAAAGACGCAGTTAATATTACAAAATTTCCCATGTCTTTTAAACAGATCCAGATAATAATATCAATAATAATAATGCAGTAAAATGTATGTTAATTGTGAAAAAATAGTAAGTGGATTCTAGTGAGTAATGAAATTTACACCAGATTTCGAGAATGATCAACAAAGGTTGTTTTTATAGATCTGGATTCTTAAAATAAACATATATTTAGACAAGAATGATTCCTGTTTATTACATGGATCTTCAAGCAGTTGTTAAAACATTTAAACAGCATATATTATGCATGAAAAAATTAGATTATCGTGTGATATTCTATTGCTGTTATTATTACAGTACTATTATACCTTGCCTTGTTTTCAAACTACATATCAAAAAATGCTAAGTTGTTTGCAACAGTAATAATTGCAGTGCAGTGTTTTAACTGTAAATAATAAACTTTATAGTCCAGGACTTCAAAATCTCATAGCTTATGGCCATGCTTTTAAATAGTATGTCTTCAAAAGTATGATTGGATTGGTCATGGAGTGAACAACTTCGCTACTAAAAGCAATGAAACATTCAAACACTATACATTGTTTTTTTCTGTTTTTCATTCCTCTAAACCTCAGAGTTAGTTATTTAAAGGAATGCATGAGTGGGTCATTTGGGAGAAAAAATCTGAAAGAGATTATCTCAGCAGGCATTTGCCATTTCCATAAATATCAGTATTTCTTACTTTTCTTAATTATATTTTGATGTGAAGAAATCGGCAAGTTATAGAAAACATGTGTTCTTTATAATCTTGTATAGTCTTTACTGAGATATTTAATAGCTCATGTATAAATATATAGCACGAAATTTAAAATTACTGTGTATGAATATATACGGAGCTGGACAAAACTACAGAGTGATAATGGCAGAGTTATGCTAAAGTAAATATTGTTAAAAAGGAGTATTCTGCCCAAAGTATGATTGCATGAATTTTATAGACTCCTATGTAAAATAATGATGTATCTATTGCAAGTAGGATTTAGTTGAATTAACACACCTTTTTCCATTGCTCAAGGATATATGAACAAAACTCACTTGAGCATTATACCATAAATAGCAGCCATACATCACTAAGGCAATGACAACATCAGATGGATGCCAAGTACATCGGGATATACAAATTCAGTGCAGTAGCGATGGAGATATCAGTGGCTCAGCACTGACTACACAAGCTTACGTTACTTCAGCAGCAGCAAGAATACAGGATGCCGAGTAACAGGAAGTTATGAATGCCAGAATTTAGATTAGCAGACAAGTGAAACAAAATCACAATCCACTACTGTGCACAGATGTGTATAAGCAAAAAAAAAAAAATACTTAAACTAGTTAATGCAGAATGCTTGCTTCAGTTTCTGACTTGCTGTAACAATGCGATAGGATGGAACAGAAAAGGCTAAAACGGGCAAAGAAAATCAAGAAAGAGCAAATAGGAATACATAAGCAAGACAGATTTATGAAAAGGAAATTCGGGTGCTGGGAGCACCAGTGCATAACAGTCTGAATAAACACTTTGAGGAATGAATGGAAACTCAAACATAAACTGAAGCTTTGGAAGAAAGACAAACACACTAAGCTACTACATATACTCTGCATCTCTGTATTTACATAGAACATGTGTAGAAGGACACCAGTCACGAGTTCTACCTTTCAGTGAAATATAATTCCAGGTTTCACATATTTAGTTTATTCCAGTTCCCTGGAAAGTGATTTCCTATAGTAATTTGACATTGTTTGGCTGTTCTGTATGATGAAGCTTGATAAAATGTTTTCTCACTTTTGTATGTTATTTATTTTTCTTTTCGACATTGTAGTGTATCTTAGGAGCTAGTATCCATAATTAAAGTATATAGGGAAAAGTAAAGTAAACAAGTTTCTTATGTGGCAAACACTTCTGGAGAAACAACTTTCTCACTTACGGTTTCAGTGGATGACATTTTCACTGTGTTTGCCTCATATAGACTGCTGCCAATGGGTCACATGCCAAATGCTATTAATAGCCTCTGAACAGCCTATGAAGGCAGAAGTCATACAAATGATGACATCTGGACACCTGAGCAATAACCAGGAGAAGCTGAAATGCTCTTTACTTCGGAATGCTGAGGAGAGACACATGGATAGCTCTGCCTCTGGTATCTCTTTGTTATTGCATGAATATGATTCAAAATAATCTTTAAGCCCATCAGCACTGCTCCATGCTTATGTAACATTATCTAATGCAAGCGTAGGGTTTCACAAAAAGGAAACATATGTAGGGCAGGCTAAAATTAATCTAGCCAGTATTCTTTATATATGAGGTATATTAATTCAGCTATATTTGTGCATTTCCCTGTTGTCTGTGTAGTATCATTTATGAAAGCTTTCCCTAAATCAGGATATTTTCACCTTAATTAAACTTGAGATATAAAAAATATTTTACATTTTAAATTTGACACTACAAGAATGACAGATTAAAATATTAAATACTTGTAAATATGATTATGGACATAACTTTGATGAGTTGTTTAGACCCCCTTCCCATTTTTGCTGAGTGTCTGGTTCCTTCATACATCAGAATGATACATTGTTGGAGAACTGGTATTCCTCAAAATTGCCAGCAGGTGTGTGTTACTGGATTCATCAGAGAAAGAAATGAAATGTTCATGCCTTAAATAGGTTTCTCTAGTATGGCTATTTTACATAATAAGTAATGTCATGTGTATAAAATGTATGCGACCTGAGTATTCTAAGCTATGCTTACATGCCGAAGTGACATGATAACATTTTGATAAGCATTGCTTTATTGGAATCAAATGATATATGCTCATTAAAAATGATTATGAAATTTGTCTTCTATTCTTTTCAGGAATTTATGGTCATAAGGTTGTGTTTTCTACAGTTTAATGGTTTCTTGTATTCCTTGTTTATTGACAATAAAATTAGTAGTTTTTGCATACTTTAATACTGTGATGCAATGTGCCACTGCAGTAAAAATCATAATCAGTATCAAAAGCAGGATTCTCATTATACTTGTCTGTTTAGAATGAGTTCTTCCATTTTGCCACTGTCTGTAAGTATTGTGCCACGTATTGGTATATAAAGAGATATCATTAATTTGGGACCTGGTTAGTGGCATTCAGTGATAAAGGCCTGATTATAATGCAGATGACCCATTTTCATTTAGCAGCACAGGCACTGGAGGGACAATATAGGGGGGACGGGAGCAAGTGGTTGGCTGCAGCTCACTCATCATAGGGGTTAAGGAGGCAACCTAATGCACTGCAATAGCAGCATGAAGCCTAGTAAGCTCTGTGTCATAAGTGGTGTGATGCTTTTCCTGGGAGGTTGCACATACATGGAAGTATGCTTGCACAGAAGCATGCATGCATCTCCTGAAGGCCGGCATAGCGGAACTTGCATTGCTGCTGTAGGGTAGTGGGTTTGGTCATACTCCTTAGCAGAAGTATGCCTTCTCCCTCCATAAAGTATGCATGCTTTTTTTGCAGTATTTTGTTTTGTATTCATACTTTGTCCCACATACCAAGGACATGAAATTAAGAGGACAGATTGTCCTCTAAGTTGTCTGTAAGTGTGTCCTCTAAGTTGTCTGTAAGTGTGCGTGTGTGTGTGTGTGTGTGTGTGTGTGTGTGTGTGTGTGTGTGTGTGTGTGTGTGTGTGTGTGTGTGCGTGTGTGCGTGTGTGCGTGAGTGCGTGTGTGCGTATGCGTGTGTGTGGACTGATTCCTTTTGCAAGGCTGCTTCTCTGCATTAGATCAACTGCTTACCATGACAAGACAGGCTGTGTTTTCCCAAAGATCCCAAATAGGATAAAGTAAATATGAAAGAATAGATTGAATGAATGAATGAATGATTGAATTAATTAATTAATTAATTAATTAATTAATTAATTAATATCATTCCATCTGGTAATGACACTACACAGGTCAATAAATGGCTGACAACATTCAGTAGCTTTAGAGGTAGATAACTACATTGTATTTAATTTGAGTGATATCAAAACTTTTAAGAAATCTTTTGACTATAATTTCATTTCAGTCAAAAAAGTCCTATTTTTTTCAGTGTTTGATATCTGACATAAAAGGGCATTAAGAACATAATATCTGTTGGAATATTATGTAAAATAGGATTATAATGAGCAGCTAATAAAGAAAGAAACTGCTAAACTGTTTAAGAATGTATTTCACAAACAAATGTTTTTGTTTTCAAAGTAGCACATTTAAAGGCAGTGCTATACATGGGAGGGACATGCAAGCTCTTGTGAAAAAAAAAACATAGCATTATGGAAACTGTTTGAAATTAAGAGAAGAAAAAAACAAAATACCCTAGAACATTGCTAAATCTTAAAATAACAGTCTTACATAGGTGTGAAATGCTGCAAGGAAAGTTAAACTGAATTATAACACATACATTGGAAAAGCCGAAAGACACAAACAAACATTGAATGTTTGTTGAAGGGATGATCTCATTCCATTGTTTCACAAATTGGTTTGCATACGCTAGAGCACTGGTGGCATTTCTGAGATACATATACATGAGTCATGGAAAATACTGAAGGACAAATACTATTAAATTATTGAAGAATGGCTATATTTCTATATAGTTTTATACCATGGGACCGGAATTTGCATCCTGAAATGGACTTAAGTAAACAATGCAATTTGACTCAAGCTTACTGAATTTGTGTTAACTGGGTCAGTGAAATAATGCTAATAGCACTTTACTAACAGACTTTTAAGTCAAGGTCATGTGAGGAGCCTCCAGAGGCAAGTGTATGAAAAACCTCTTGTTGTTGTGTCTTTCAGCTTTTCCCAGTTAGGGGTTGCCACAGCAAAACTCCAGTCCGCTAATGACTGGCAGTAGATTTTTACGTGCCAAGTTGCTGGCCCTGACGCACAACCTTCAACGAAGGTACATTCATTCATGCATGTCTCCACAAAGAAGACACATTAGCTGAGAATTGAACAGGACAACATCTTACTGTGAGGCGACAACACTACCGCAGCACCACCACCTAATTGTTTTAAATTTCTCTCTCTCTCTCTCTCTCTCTTTTTTTTTTTTACTGAGGGAGAAATGAACAAAATATACTGCCTCAGAAAGTAATTCATGTTGAAATTTAAATAAATATAAGCCTGTATGCAAGGAAATTGAACAGGTTAGCTTCAAGGACCATTCTATACAGGATTCACATTCATAAGACCGTAGGATATTCAAGGCACATGAGTCTTTCCAGCATTTACACTTTGCCAATATCGACCCTTACAACAAACCTTCGCTTTCTGGAAGGCCTAGGCAAGACAAGTCAGAGTTGAATTTCTGAATGCCCATCCAATCATCGTTCCCATTTGAAGGAAGATAATGCAACACATTGTTTCATTTGTAAGTTGAGTCTAATACAGAAGTGGAGAAGGTGCAGCATAATGACCTTAACTCACCACCATGCATCGTTTATCAGCTGATGAAAATTTAGATCCCCGGTTCTGGTATTTTTGGACTGTTTGATTTGTGTTGATACAAAAGATTCAGGACCAATGAGTTCCTAATGGAAAAGAAGGCAATGCATGTATTGCCCTACAGGAATATATAACATACTAAATAAAGGGACAGTGCATCCAGTAACTTTGATATTTTTAATTAGTAACATCTGCAGTCTTTAAAGTTGTTTGATATGTCTTGTGCAGTACATTTCAAAAGGAGAACTACATTCAATAACTGGCATAATCAGTGCTGAGTATAAGGGATCTATGGTCTTTAGATCTGGTTGATATTCATCTGGCAATTAGTTGTGCTAAGTAAAAATACTTGCTCACTACTGTTTTTATATGATGATAAAATGAGAGGGAATTATCAACAAAAGTTTCAAGCTTACTAACACTATTCTCATTTTGGAGGGGAGTATTGCCTGAGCTGCATGCTGAGTGGAGGTGTTGTTTACCACATGTGACCATACCTCTCAGCTATACAGATTTCTGCAGAATGTCCTTTTTTGCCTCATATTTTTGATCTGTTCCTCATTAAGTTTGTGATTTTCTGGATTTCTGTGGCAAATCAATGAAGTTCGAATTCACTAAATAATGACATTAGTTTGAGTTTCAGACTTTGTATTCTTCAGAAAGTGCATGTTAAACAAAACCTTTTATTCTAGCAACTTTCTAAGTTTATAAGATCAGTATTTAAGATTTGTCCCTATTTTTAAGACTTTGCCCCATTACTTTTGGGTTTGTCCAGATTTTTTATGCAAAGAGGTTAAGAGCTATGGGTGTGACAATATGTTATGCTAATATTTTTAGCATTTAATCTGAGTCCATTTATAGTACACAAGAGATTTACAAGCAGAATTCTTTAATGAGAGAGTTCAGCATCAGAGTGGAACTTGAAAATGACTGAATTTACATTACTCTGTGAATTTGGTTTGCCAGAGCTCTTATTTAATGGTCTAAAGTTCAGAAAACAAAATGTCAAACAAAAGAGGTCCCAGCACTGAGACCTATGAGCTACCACTCATCATCTTCTTACTCTCTCATGAGGCCCCTTCTACCCGCACCATGCAGCTTCTGTCTTTAATCCAATTTGCTATCCATTTTTCCACATAAGGATCTAGTTGTAAAGCATAAGGCTTACTAACTATGCTAGCATGGGCATGTATAGGACTGATCAAAACCCCAGCAATATTAGTTAAAAAAAACCATAATTAACGATATTAAAATACCACTAACAGGAACATTTAATTCCTTGCATAGAAACATTTTTGTTCCATCTGTGTAAAAATAAGTTAATAGTGACTCACATTCTTAAAAAAGGGAAAATAACAGAGATGGAAAACTATCAACCATATAGTTTGATGTCCATATTAGGTAAATGTTTTTGGAAGTATATTCTTAATTAGTGGAAGATAATGCAACAGAATGTAATTTACACAATATCAGGCAGCATGCTTTTTTTCCTAAGTCAGATAATCTTTAACTAATTTAATAGAGTTTTATGACCAGATAACAACTGTTATGGATAAATGAATGTCAGCAGCAGTTATTTACTTGGATCTAGCTAATGTATTTGGCATCCTGCCTCATAACATGATATGTGAAACATTATTTAAGGATAATTACAATCCTTACCTGGTCAATTGGATATCTGAATGGCAGAATGAATCAGACAAGAAACACACCGTGACAATTCAAGGGCAGAACTATATACCTCTTTTAGTAAACTCTGCTGTACCTCGGGGTTCAGTATTTGGACTTTACTATTTAACATACCCCAGATTTAATAAAATTCATGTAGGCATAGTGTGCAGCCTACACAGAAGGTACCATGGCCGTGTACGTGGTTCCGCCTCGGTAGCACGCCATGCATATTAATGATGGCACGGTACTGAGGGAGAGCTGTGGAACACAGTTATTGAATCAGTGTAGGGAGTGTGCTACTAACTGTGCCTGCAGATGAATAACACACCCCCTGCACTGTCAAAGAGCAATATTGCAATGTATGGATATGTAGTAACTTTTATTTACTAATTTTTTTTTAATGTTTGCAAGCAGCACTTGACAAATGCCAGACATCTAAAAATAGAAACTGGATGCATTTAATTATGAATTCAAAGGTCAAGTTTAAGCATAGCTGACTGGGTTTGAATGGCACAGTGCGGTACTTAGCAATGCTTTAACATAGCTGAGAAGTACATGTAAAAGGATAGCAGCATTTTACATATCCATGTAGCCAAATAGATAGAGTTATGGCTTCCTGTGCAGTAGGTGCGGGGCTTGAATGCATGGAAGGGAAATTAACCAATTATTTTCACAAGATAAATTATGCCAGTTATTTTTAAATCATGATCTGCTGCACTCAGCTAAGCTCTGCTAAGCTGTGACAAGCCATGATCTGCAATACTTAAACAATCTCTGTTTAAGCACCACTTGGCAGTGTTTGGCACCACTTAGCTGCACTTAGCTGGTTTGTGCACTGCTGAGCATTACCAGTTTAAGCACTGCTCAGTTCAGTAGAGCTGGTTTGTGCAGTGCTAAGTAATGCTCTGCATTTTTAAATATTTCCCAATGACGAATAAGGGCAGGAAAAAGGGATATATTAAGCCCAATAGGTGGGAATACATCATAATCCATTGGAGTCCTGTCTCTAAAGGATACAATGGCAGGTGTTGGAGAGGGTTTGCACTTTTGGGCATAGAAGTGGGGCACTGAAGAGTCCAAGGTCATGGTTGGACTTCTAGTCCAAAACTATGAAGACCAGCTCATGCAGGGAGGTTACTGGGGCTCAGAGTACAAATCAGAGGCCTGGGATAAGCTGACAAGGGACCTCACCAGTGCAACTGGTATCCCCTTCTCCCCTGCACTGGTGAGCACTGTCGTCACCACCATGATGACCTGAAAAGAAGGAAGGGGGCTCTCTTGGATGCTTGGGTCCAAGAATTCTGGACAGGGAATGTTCCAGATGTGTGTAAGTACTTTGACTTGTGTTTCAACAATATTTAATTTTGAATGTCTGCTAAACTTTTATGCATAATGGTGTGCCTCTCTCCAAATAGCTACAGAGGTGAGAGCTCACAGTGGTGAAATGCATACAGGGTGCCTGGCCAGGTTATGCTGTGAGTGTGGTAAGTGCAGCTGTAGTATGCTATCTATAGTCAAATAACACAGAAAAATAGAGCATGAACCAGTAATGTGCAAAACATTTGTAGTACAATAACTGTGGAGTTACAGCTGCATAATGCCAACTGCTATGCAAGAAAAACTTGAAACTATTCCAGTAAATGTATTAATGTATCTATAATAAACTGTTGTGCAATACTTGTGGAATTAGAGCTGCTATTTCAACCCAGTAACAATATATTCTGTACACCTGCATTTTATTTAATAATGTATAGGTTGCCTAATATGTCTGTCATGATTGCATTATATGCATGTGTGTTCAACTGTCCCTGCAGTGTACTGTTACACTGTAGTAGTACTACCAGGTCATATTTTGTTTCCAGGTGAGCTCTAGGTAAATATCAGTCAGTCAGATTGCAGCAGTGAGGCAGTAGCTCAGTTTATTAAATGCTGTGTATGAATTACATTTTACCCACACAGACCAATGTTCAAATCCAGTGTTATGTACTAATAAATATTACTTATTCAGATATGTTATGATGACAGATATTCTCCCCACAGGTATTACTAATACATGGATGAGGTAGCCTATATTATATGCAAATAATTGTTTATTCAGACTTCACAGACTGTTAAAATCATTACCATGAATGTGCTAGTAGTGCAAAAAATAAAGGAAATATGTGCAGGAATAATAACATATATTAACATAAAAGAAATAAAATGTGTGCTCTTGGCATGGCTGTATGCCTGGTGTGTCATGGAGAGTTTGCTTCAGTCAATTACTACATGTGATGCATATGTCCCCTGCAGGCACTGCTATTGGGTTCTAACCCCATGCCTGCCACACATAGTATGGTAGCAGTCACACAATGATTACAGATATCATTTTCTCCACAGGAACTGCAGGTACATGGGTGAGATAGCTCATATTATTTGTAAATATGTATTTTTTTCAGATGTCATGGACTGTTGAAATCATTACCACCAATGTGTTATTAATCCAGAAAATAAAGGAAATATGTGAAGTAATAAAATATACTAAAATAAAACACATAAATACAAAATGTGTACTCTTGGAATGTATGGCTGTATGCCTGCTATGACTTGGAAAGGTTACAGCAGTGAGTTACTACATGTGATGCACATGCCCCCTGCAGGCACTGCTATTGGGTTCTATCCCCTTGCCTTCCAGACATATTACATTAGCTGTCACGTATTGATTACAGATCTCATTCTCTCTACAGGAACTGCAGGTACATGGGTGAGCTAGCTCATATTATTTGTAAATAAGTGGTTTTTTTTCAGATGTCACAGACTGTTGAAATCATTACCACCGATGTCCTATTAACGCATAAAAAAAAAGATGATACCTGAAATAATAGTAACATATAATAAAATATAAAAAATAAATAAAAATTTGTACCCTTGGTATTGCTGTATGCCTGCCGTGTATTGGAAAGTTTGCTGCTGTCATTTAATGCATGTGATGCACATGTCCCCTACAGTCACTGCTATTGGGTTCTAGCTCCATGCCTGCCAGAAACATTACATTAGCTGTCACTTATTGATTACTGATCTCATTCTCTCTACAGGAACTGCAGGTACATGGGTGACCTAGCTCATATTATTGTGTAAATAAGTGTTTTTTTTAGATGTCACAGACTGTTGAAATCATTAGCACCTGAAATAATAATAACATATAATAAAATAAAAGAAATAAATAAAATGTGTAATCTTGGTGTTGCTGTATGCCTGCTGTGTCCTGGAAAGTTTGCTGCTGTCAATTAATACATGTGATGCACAAAAATTCAGAGATTAGTGCAAGGCTAACTGCCCTTGCAGGCCATTTTAAGCCTAGCCAATTACCTCATGTGAGACTCAAACCTTGCACCTGGTGTTTATAAGGTAAACACCTTAACCATTATGCCAACCCCCCCACCTGCAGTCACTACTATTAGTTTTATCCCCATGCCTGTCAAGCAAGACATGACAGTTTATTCTCTTTGCTGTACACATCCATGTCTCTCAAGTGTCACGCTGCCATGGAATGTAATTACTGTTGTGTAATCAATCTGTCATAACTGTATCATCCACATGGTTATATGTCAATAGCAGAGTAACAGTACATCAGCCCACAGTACACCATTTTAGTTATATAGGTCCACCTGATGTACAAGTGTTCTTTGTAGTTGCGTACCTGCAGGTATTACTACTTGGCCCATAGTGTCCCATGCGGATAGCTTGAGAGGTATGTACATGCTACAGCAGCTATAGGGCACATTTACACATAAAGAAAGGTAAGACCTGTAGAGGGGATAGTATTACTGTAGTCAATGATATAACCCATGATGGTATTAATGGACTGTATTTATCTCTCTCCCCACCCTTTATCTTCATTCATTTATTATTCTTATTTATTGTTTATGGTTTACTATTGACATATGTTGCTCCATAAATGTTATATTGGGACATGTGTTTTATTAATGATATGTATTACTATGGTTGCATATTAACATATCTTGTTGAATCACCTATTCTGTTGGCCTTATGCCGTAACTGTTACAGACATGCTGTTATTATACTGACTGTTCTGTTAAATATTGTTTTTTTCACATAATATGCATTGAACTGTCATGGAATTATTTGCAATGTTCTGGCATGCTGTTATTTCTAACAATGGTTTTGTTCATAACTCACCTATATGTATCAGTTTATCTGCATAACCAAAGCATGTCAGGATAGACCGGTTCCTGGTGATCTGCCTACTCTACCTTAGCTGACTGTAGCACTGGGTCCCAGCACATCTGGGACCTAAGCCGGTGCTGCTCCTCTGCTGTACCTGCACCACCTTTTGGTGGAACTGCCTCAGGGAATGGGGCCTGTCCCACCTGGGAGTGGGAGCAGAGGGTGGATTGGCACCCAAGATCAGCTACCAGCTATGGTGCACAGGATTGTTCATAGTAGCTATGAAAAGCTCCTTTGTCAGATTGAAGGCAGACTTGACAACCTGGTGGGGCCTGGTAGTCCTGGTGCCCAGCCTCCAGCACAGCCACCTTCAGGGCAGTGAAGCAGCAGTGCCAACTGTCTATGAGTGGGGATCTCAGTCATGCTGATGCCATCTGGAGGCACACACCCTTCAGCTTCCACAACACCATCCCATTCCAAGGTGTTTACCCCCCTTGTGTCACACACTGCCCCTGTCAACTGTCTTGTATGTCTTGTCTGTCTACAAATGCAACCTCACCTTCCCAACATACCTCCCCACATGTACCTACATCCCTCCTCCAGCATTCCACTGTCTCCTTAAAAAAATATGTGGGCACCTGTCCCACAAAAAAAAAAAACAATATTGCCCCATACATAACTCTCCATTTTGCACATATGTCCACTGGACACAGCTAACTCTTACATTAATTAATGATCATATTTATGTCACCCTTACCCCTCTGTCTGGGGTATGAGGCTCCAAATTCCAAATTCTGTAATACCTGTACAGCTGTTACTGTACAAGAAATGGAGAGCTATGGTCTTTTCCTTCACCCTTCCTGCACAACCTTACCTGCCTTTCAGTATGTTTTTCTCCATGCTTGCCCCCATTTCACAACTATGCTATCACCCTTTTTTTTTCTTTAATAATTTTTAGTGTGAGTTTAAGCGGAGCTAAGTGGCTCATTGCCCAAACATGTGCAAACCTGCTTAACAGTGCTTTAAAGTGCCTTAATGCTCTTATGGGTTTCTTACAGTGTTAAGCAGATCAGCAAAATAATCACCCCTGTTACATTTCAAACCCAGGACCTTGTCAACTATAGCATTGCGTCTTAGCTCACTAGGCCATTCAGCTCTGATTGAAAGAAGGTGTTTCCAGCAATATGTACTGATTGCCACTGACAGACTGCAAGTACATATAATGGGAAAAAATGGGTGTGTACCTGAGACTGTAATGCAAAAACTGCACCAGTACACAGCCAAATAAATAATAATGGATGTACATCAGGCCTGGAATAACAGACATACCTGTCAACTGTACAAATTGTTGCAGACTGTCAAGAGTTTTGCCCACTATTTTTGGCCTGGATTTCATAACACTGTGTATTTCTGGCAAAGTACTGGCAAGTCATCAAAGACTGAGGTGAGGAAATCATGACAGACATTTTAGTGTCAAACATCATAGCCTTCAGAAAACACATGCTAATGCAAATCCTGTTATTCTGTCAACATTCTACATTTGTAGGAGCAATATGTAAAAAACATTCTTAGTTTTGGGCCTTTGTCCCACTTGTATATATGACTTTGTCCAGAGCTCCTGCTCTAACAGGTTGACACATATGATAGCAGGTAACATCCCCTTTCATCAGCAACATCTTTAAACACACCTGCTAAGGCAGTAATGGCAAAGTAGATTTGTGTCCAACTAGGATCCTGCTGCACAACAACTACATTTGAAAGCCATGCTCATAATGATAGATGCAAACAAAGTGTGTCACAGACTGTATGCATGCACATATATCATGCAAATACACATGCAGCAGCACGGACTCAGTAGCTCAGTCTGTTAAATGTCTTGCATACAGTGCATTTTTGCCACCCACAGTCCTGGCTTCGAATCCAGTGTGTTGCACTTCAATTACATTCTTGTGACTACCACAAATAATGTCTGAGTCAAGGAATTTTAACCCACACTGGTTGCTGCTACTGAATTTACTGCTACTCATGTTTACAAGTCAAAGGTCTGTAGGTAGGGACACACTGCACATATCTGTGTAGCCTAACTGTATGTTACCTACTCATTGGCACTGTTGTCTAACAGATGTACCTTAAGCACATCCCTCAAGTGGGCTGTAAAGAATACCCACACCTTGGATCTGCTGTAATGACAGAGCTGACACTGCTGCCTGAGTTACATGTACAGCTTGCTGTCCTCCAAAGTGTTCATACTCCCCCTATGTGTCTTAGGCTGCAGCAGCAGCTGCAGCTGCAGCCTGCAACATATGCAGCTGTATGTTAAGCTACCTGCTACAGTCCTACCATACCCACACCCCCATAACAAGGGATCAAGACAAAAAACATATGAAAAAAGGGGCAAAGGGCAGCAACAGGGACATGTTTCACTGTTTGCCCCTTCAAAGATAGTGAGCTGATAGAACAGCAGCTGCTATGTCAGCATGCATATTCTGTTGGGTATGACGTCTGACACTCAGATGTCTCTCTCCCCTTACTGACCTCAACCCACAATGTTTACACACTGAACTGCCAGATAATCACAAAAGGATTACATCACTCTACCAGGTATGTAATACGTATCCCATACTGTGACGCAGATGGGAGGAAGGAGGTATGGTGAGTAGGGATTACAACTGTATGCCTGTAGTTCATCTATGGGAATGATATGTTGCTGATATTCTGCTGTCCAACAACTACAGGCATGCCTCTCAACTGTGCATGCTTTGAATCAAATCACAGCTGTGGCCCTCTTACTCCCTCCTACAATGGTCTGTCCCTGTACAAAAGCTAGTGGATTATGAATTACACATATTGACAGTGAATAAGGCTCAACATAGCTGTAATATAATGTACCGTTATTCAGCTCCTCTCAGTCTGTGAATGTAATAATGGAATTCAGCTCCTCTCAGTCTGTGAATGTAATAATGGAATAGTTCAGACATTGTAAAGTTGTCCCTGACTGTCCCTGATGTACTCTGGCTAGGTCACTGTTTTGTTGACAATCATACCTCATCACTTGAGAGCTATGGCTAACATAGCATGCAACCCTCTACAGCAGGTATTGAGCTTATAGCCATTATTAGTAGGGGATACAGGCCCAACCTCAGCAACAGAGTGTACATATTGGCCATACAAAGTAATACTATGAATACACTAACATATATTACTGTAGAATAAGTGTATTCTGAGGGTCTGGCATAAGGCATCCAAATTCTCTATATTCTGACAGCATCCATCAATTATTGACCAACCATTTGTCAGACATCCACATGTGTCTGCCAAAAGGACCACATATATCAGGCACATGTACACATTATGCAAACATCTGTGTACTGGAGAAGTATGATGCCTACAGGGAAGATATAGTACAGCAGGTTTGCATTGCTGTCTGTCATTGTGGCACACTGGTGTTTCTAGATTGTCCTCATTATCTGTAATAACACACACCTATTTAAGAATGGCTGTATGACATAGTAGTGGGATTTTGCCCATAGGGGACACACCACAGTAGAAGGCATTGACGGGCGTGGAGACAGTCATCAGACTCTGTCATGGCACACAGGCACATAACCAATATTTCTACTATATTGGTGATAGACACACACATACTGTGTTGATAGACTGCGGGGTATGACGTGGGAAGTAGCAATAGATGGTGTAGGCCATTTTGGTTGCACAGGGTTTGTTGATAGTGGATGTCCATGCATCTGGTCCTGTGATGTGTTCCCCTCTTGTTGTCTTTTGGGAAGGCTATACTCAAGGAGGCAGCCACCATTTTCAGCTGCTGAAAATAATGTTATCCTAGATGACCTCAAACTGCATCATAACAGTCTTCTGTCCAGGGGGTCGCCAGCATTGTGAAGAATGTGTAGCACTGTGGGCTGACCTTGTCAATGCAGTCAACCAGATAGACCAAAAGCACAGGACCTATGAGCAGGTCCAACACTGGGTCACAGATATGGTCAGTGCTGCACATTGCTCAACACTGGGTCACAGATATGGTCAGTGCTGCACAGCAAAGGGCAGCCAATGTGGCCAGGAACTGTGCTGCCACCAGTGGTGGGCCTGCAGCAGAACAACCACTGTCAGACACAGAGGAATGCACTGGTGAACCTGGGAACAACCACTAGCTTACAAGCATCCATCACCCCATACATCATGGAGGTGGGTGCCACAGCATCCACATCACAGGAGCATCCAGGTAAGTTTCCTATGTTCATCATTGTAATATTGTATCAGTCATTGTGGTAGCCTCTGCATACCACCAGCACATGGGTGTCAGGTCTATCTAGATTGTGGGGGGTTAAGTTTTAGTGCACAGTTGTGCACACATACATAGAATTTCAGCAATGTAGGCAGTATCACAGCTACTGTACATATGGATATATGCACGTATTACCCTGTAACAATGCCACATTTTAGTATTGTTGACAATACCTCTCCCTCACATTTTCATAGGCCCATCAGGTGTGGCCAGAGTCCAAGGTCTTGTACATGGTAAGTGTTATACTCTTGTTTTATGGATGATATACACTCTAAGAATGTTAAGGGCTGCCAGTTTGACCTATGCACAGCTGTTATGCTTAGCCAGAGTAGACTATGTTGTATGTTCAATTGTGGATCAGTTTACTGCAGTGCATTGAATGGGTATTCACAGTCACGTATTTGCAGGAACATTAACACATTCACACTTAATTTTGTGAAAGTCTATGCAGCCTGCTATACAGGAGGCAATCAATGACAGATGCCTGTTCACACACAATATGAAGATAGTCCATACCTTAGGCAGTGATACTACAACTGGTATAGTATGGTCATGAAAGGTAAACTGTGTTTCAGGGGTAGGTCTAGCAAATACACTGACATATTGCTTATCTCACAGGTATATCTTACTGGCAACATTTACCGGATGTGACTGCAGTGCATGTTATAAAGGGCCTGTCTTGTATGTGTATGCTGTTGTGTGTTCATGTGTTGTGCATGTGGTTAGAAATAAGATGTGTGATTTGTAATACAGTTCAGGCTCATCACCTGTATGCATCTGTGTGGATTACCATGCATAATCATGCAGGTAACAATTTACTTATCTTGTCTCCCTCCTCACAGTTGAATGTGGGGGTTGGAGTCTGTCCCCTTCACAACCTGATGTCAGTGTGTCATCATGCTCTGATGATGATGGTGGCCATAGTGAGGCACAGGTGGGATTGTTGGGGGCTGAATCTGTCCCATGGGTTGACACTTACTTCCTCCCCTATTGTCCCCACATGCAGTCAGTATGCCAACACATACCTAGTCACCTGAGGCCACAGATATAGGACAGTCAGGGTGTGGCGATATTGAACAGAACAGTGTGGCAACTATGGCATCAGTGAGTGTAGATACTTCCATAGCCAGAGAGCTGGCAAGATCCCACACAGGCAGATTGACACGGGTGCTCGAAGGAGGAGGATTGCAGCCCATCCACAACCTGTCACAGGTGTCATATCTTAGGTCCCCAGCCACATGTTTAGGTCCATCATGGACGCACAGGCACATTCCAAATGCAACACCAGATGGATGCTGAGGATTACAGATGCAGTACAGTCTGGCATCCGTGACTGCCTCCACTGCACTGGTGATGCCATGGATCATTTCACTGATGTAGTAGACAGATGGTGGGCTGAGACAGTGTCAGTGTTTCACCGCTCATTGTCTGTGCTGGAACATCTTGGAGTAGAGAATCAGACATGTAGATGTAGGTTAGCAATACCATTTGCTGAGAGTCCATGTTGCCATGCACATTCATGCTCCTGTAGTGATAATACCACCAGCACTACAGAAGGGAGTGTGTTGTCCATGCCACAACATGGCAGGCCATGAGCACATGTTCCTGGGCAGCCCCATGGGGGGACATGGGCCCAGCAGACAGCAGTCCCCATCAGCTACTAGCACCGGATCTGACCCTGAGCATGTTGGTGCCAGTGCCACTCCTGGCAGAGCCAGTTCCATTGTTCATGGCTGGAAATGGTAAACTCTCCACTCTGCCATATATGTTCCACAGCTGTCCAACATACACATATGTAGGGCTAGCACTGGACTTGACTGTGTACATGCACACACTCAAACATCACTGTCACATGCAGGTCACCAACAGACACACATGGAACCTCTCTATAGCCCACCTAAACAGCACCCCGCCGACTCACACATATGCTGCCAACTGTCTGACACAGAGTAGGCCTCTGGCACCCCACACCACACCATGTGCATGTGATGATACCTGTGCCACATCCATGCCATCCATGCCATTGATGCAGGGACATGCAGTTTGATTAACAGTCTGACTATATTAGTTTACATGTAGGTTTTGTACTGCGGTAGTGTTGTGCCATGCGAGCTGTGATGGGCATGACAGGTGCTGTATGTTGGCATGTGTCATGTGTACACATCATAGTTTGTATCTTTTTGTTGTATGATGTTAGACTGCTGGTAGTGGTCTCACATAGCTGTGTATGTTTGTGGTCCAGGGGTCTGAGTGGTTGAGCTATGGAGATTTTGTCTCAATACAGTGGCACAGTATGGCATAGCAGCACAGGAGATATATGACATCAGCAAGGTATGGCTATATACATGTGTGGTTACCTAGGTGCATATGTGTAGAACAGTGTGTCAGGGACAATGGGGGACAGTAAGGGTAATCATGCATGCATACCCTGTGATAAGGCCTGCTACCCTTGATATGTGTCACCTAGGTGTTCTGTACATACAAATGTAGGTGGTGGTAGATAGCATTTATGCCTAGGTAAATGTAGGCTATTTAAGGCCATCAGCTAGTCACAGGGCAGTAAACTGCGTGACCACTGCACACCCATATGGCCCTATGTGTATTGCTGCATGCAAATATATTTTCACACACAGTTTCCTGTTGCGAGATGAGAAGCCCTATCTATTTAGTTGCATACACTACAGCACTATGTGTTTATTGCATATGCAATGGAGCTTATCTATTATTAGATTGTCAGCCAGTGCTGTTAAGGTGGATGTCATCGGCAGCCCTTGTAAAGTAGGCCAAATGGGAGGTGGACAGGTTGTCACAGGGCCTTAAAATGTATAACTATTGCACAGAGATAGGTGATACAGGCATGTGTACACTGCTGTAATAGGATATAGTTATACATACACACACATACACAGAGTTGCCTGTTGTGAGAGTAGAACCCTAACTATCATGTAGTATATACTACAGCCTATGTGCTTATTGTATGCACCACAGAGCTTTTCTCTTATTAGATTGTCAGCCAGTGTTGTGAAGGTGGATAACATCAGCAGGCCTTGTAAAGGAGGCCAATGGGGAGGTTGACAGGTAGTCACAGGGCCTTAAAATGTATAGCTATTGCACAGAGATAGGTGATACAGGCATGTGTACATTTCTGCAAGGCAATATAGTTATACCCCACAAACACACACACACACACACACACATACACAGATGCCTGTTGTAAGATTAGATCCCCTACCTATCTAGTAGTATACACTATAGCACTATGTACTTATCACATGCACCACAGAGCTTATCTTTTACTAGATTGTCAGCCAGTGCTGTTAAGGTGGATGACATCAGCAGGTGTTGACAGGGAGGCCAATGATCAGGAGGACGCTAGTCACAGGGCCGTAAAATGATTAATCATTGCACAAACATAGGCCAGATGGGCAAGACTGTACTGCTATAAGGGAAATATCTACACACACAAACACACACAAAGTGGCTGACATGAGAGTAGATCCCCTGCCTACCTGCTATTGTACACTATAGCTCGGAGTACTTATTGCATGCTCCACTGGTTACATCTGCTGTACATGTGGCTGCAGCTACAGTACTTGTGGACAATGCAAAGTGCCCTTGTATTACAAAGCATGTGTGACCTACAGAGTGGACCTGCTTTATGCTGTTAGTGACCTAGTGTCCTAGCAGTGGGGTACATGTTAATGCCTCTACTATGTATGTACAGGAACCAGTTTCACCATGTCTGGCTGGTTGCAGCTTGCTAGGTGGACATTTGACCGGTGACAGTATGGCCTGTCTAAATCTTGCATTGAAGACATTGCACATTACAACACTTTCTCACCATTGTCTGTCTACAGGGTAAAATTCCATAGGCACAGGGTTCTGTGGTTGGGAAGATTCTGTCATGATGAGCCCTTGGTCTGTTACCATCAGACAACTGGTGTGTGTGTAGGCACAGATAACCCCAGCAGTCTCCATGTAAGTGTGGCCATCTTTACATCCCCACACACACATATACACATGTGTGAGTGTGTGTGTGTGTGTGTGTGTGTGTGTGTGTATATATACATATATATATATATATATATATATATATATATATATATATATATATATATTTATATATATATGTGTCAGGGATGTATCTGTAGCTGTGACTCTGTGTTATGTGTCTGTGTTATAGACATATATTTGGAGTGTCTAAATCAGTCTACACATTTATGTATCTCTCTCTCTCTCTCTCTCTATATATATATATATATATATATATGTTTGGATATATGATACTATATATATAAATACATGTATATATATATATATATATATATATATATATATATATATATATATATATATATGTCCACAAAGTGATAGATAGGGTAATCATGTGTTAGAGGGATGGGGAGAGGCAGATGCATATACATAGCTGTCTGTATGCACAGACATCTTTTCACATATCAGTTCCTTAGGCAGATGAGGCATCAGACATGGACTCAAGTTAGCTAAGTGTAGATGCATGCCCAGTGTGACTATCAGTACTTACAAGTTGACTCCAAGCCAGACCTTATTGTACTCATGTCCAGGAGTTTTTGTGCCCTGCAGCCAATTGGCAGCTGCACCTGCAACAGTCCAGCAACTCGATGATATTTTGTCCAGGGCATTCCCCGGCTGTTTGCTGACTGTAATGTATCTGTCATACCTATCAACTGTACAGATTGTAATAGAATGCACAGAGTTTTAAATCATATACATGTTATGTTGTACATAGCATTGTGATTTCCTGGTACATTATTGGCAAAGCATTATAGAATGACATTAGGAAATTTTGAGAGACATCAGGGAACCCATGCTAATGCACAATCTGTTATTCTCTGAACTTTCTACATTTGTCTGGCCAGCAATTAATCCTTCTCCTTATATTTGGGCCTTTGTCCCACTACTCCTCATAGGTTTGTCCACATTTCCTGCTCTAAGCGGTTGTGCGTATGATGTGACAGGGGTACATGATGTAACACCACACACAGGGTGACAGTCTACATACCTCTTGCGCTGGGTCTACCTGATAACACCGACATGCCAAAACACCGACAATACAATAACCGACACGACAAAACCAAAAGTTCAAAAACACGAAACTTCACATGCCCAACAAACTGCAATCCCGACAATCAACAAAACAAATAACTTTCCTGAAAAACACACACATAACACAAGCACACCAAAAACCTTACAAACCTACACTAAACCTTACATACACAACTATATATGCACTAACCTTAACCCAAACCCTAGCCCTAAGGTCCATCATTATCGTACACTTACCTTACCCGCACCCTGACCCTAACTAACTTAATCCGCCCCTAACCTTTATGTCTGTCACTATCGCACACTTACCTTACCCGCACCCTAACCCTAACTCAGTTATTCCGCCCCTAACCCTTAAGTCCGTTACTATCGCACACTTACCTTACCCGCACCCTAACCCTAACTCACTTAACCCACCCCTAAACCTAACATCCATCACTATCGCACAATTACCTCACCTGCACCCTACCCTAATATCCATCACTATCACACAGTTAACTTACCCACACCCTAACCCTAACGTCCGTCCCTATCGCACACTTACCTTAATGTGTCGGTGTTCTCAGCATCGGGATTCTCAACTGTCCATCTTCCCTGTTGTCGATCTTCCGGTGTCAGTTATCTCACTGTCGGTCATTTGCAGTTTTGGTTAATTCAGGTAGACCCCTTGCTCTACATGTTGTTGCAGGATGTCCAGCATTCCGCCCCATATGCCTACTCTGTTCCTCATATAGTTGTGTTTTTCTGGTACTATACTAATAAATGGAGCCCACTGTATTGTTGTAAGTACTGACACAGTTATGTGATGGCCTTTACATCCTGCTGCTAATCTGACCTGTTGCAACCTGCTGTTATACTAGCCACCTACTCGGTGACCCAGAGCATATATAATGGCTGTACATTTGGCCCTCTGTCCCCCATTTTCTCTGCCTTTGTCCATCTTTCTTGCCATAAGAGATTGTGACAGATTGACAGTCTGTGGGACTCCTACCATATGAGTACCTGACATGCAAAAGTTGTATGTGCAGCCAGCTATGAACCATCAACATCATCAACCATGTTAATGTACTTAGCACAGTGAGCTACACCAGCCACCAGAAAGTGGAGTTTAAGTCCTCACACTATCAACAGCAGACAGATATACACTGTGACCCCTTCTGTGACCCCTGCATTTTGTGGAAAATAAAACATGTGGCCAGGTTTTTTGTGACAGCCCTAGGGTTGTGTGGTCTGCTGATGAAACCTTGCAATATACTGGTACTGCACTTGTATGGGAACAGTTATGTGTTAGGGGTAGGGGACTCTGGCATTGACAGTCGTGTGTCTGACCTGTGACTCCACTGTTTGGCATTTCCCTTGCATACTGCTGTGGGTTTTTCTGCCATGTGGCCTAATTGTGGCATATTATGGGGCACTCAGTATTGGACAGAGTGCCTGTTGATCCACATAGATTTCACTTCTCTGCAAGTAGTCCATCAGCCCACTCTATTCCCTTGCATGTATATAGCTAGTCCATACATATGCTACCATAGTCTAGTACCCCATAAATTTGTTGTAAAGTAGAGTGGCTTACCTTGTAAATGCAGTGGTTGAGAGACCTGCATTTCAGGACTGACTCTGTCTGATGCATGCAGTACACAGCCAACACATGGTAAGGTACAGGTTGTGTGGTGTGGCTGACATCCTTTTTACTTTGTATGTGAGTTGGAGTAAGGTGTCAGTCCATAGGACCGTAGGTTGTCAGTATGTGTGCTATGAGTTGCCTCTTTGCCAAGACCAGGGCATACTGGGCATGCCTATGTCTGTCTACAGGAACAGCCTCAGGGGGTACCTCATCCGGGTCCCCCTGTGGGTGTGGCTGTAGGGACCTAGGCACTGGTGAGGGGGGGTTGTGTGTCCCTTCCCTGTGATGATCCTGTCACAGCTCTTTCCCGCAGGATCATATTGTGTAGCATGGCATATACTGTGAACATCTGTGCCCATGTGGCTGGAGAGTACTGCAGGGTTCCACCAGATATATCAAGCACTGGGACTGTGACTTGATCAGCCCAAACACACACTCTATGACATTCCTAGTCTGTGCATTTGCCTCATTATGGCATCCTTCTGTAGGTGTGCGTGTGCATTTCACATGGGTGTCATCATCCATGGTTCCAGTGCACAGCCAGCACCCCCTTGGTAGATGGCCACATGAGATGTTGTCATAGCAAACAACTGGTACAGCTGTGATGCATGCCAGATATGGGAGTTGTGATAGCTGCCATGGCTGCCAGCACAAACATTCATGATAATGCCCAGGGCATTGCTCCCAACCTGGCAGTTGATGGAGTGATACCCCTTACAGTTGATGTAAACTCCACCCTCCTCACTGGGTGGTGCTTTGTTGTGTATCTGAGTGCAGTTTATGGCACCCAGTACCTCAATGTAATGTGCTACATGGTAGAAGAGACACATGCAGCTGGTCATCTCTTCAGGGGTGCATGGTAAATGAATGTTCTCACTGGCATGTGGTAGCATGGCATCCAGGAACTGGTGGAGTACCCTGGATGCTGATGCCTGTGAGACCCCCATCATGTCCCCAGTTGGTCTTTGTAAAGTACCTGTAGCTCGTATCCTAAGGGCTACACATACCTTTGTTTCCACTGGGATGGGTTCCCCTCTGTTGTGTCTGGGTCTGAGTTGAGAATGGCAAAGCTCAGTGAATTCTTGTAGTATGTCCCTGTCCACCCTGTAGCACTCTACAATCTTCAACTTATGTAGCTCCTGGAAGGTTACCCTGGACCTGAACACTCTTCTCCTTCTCAATCTAGGCCTATTTTCAGCAGCAGCATAAGCACTGACCTCAGCATCTAGCACATACAGATGTAGCAGAGCTACAGCAGCCCCTAGCATTCTCTCAGTTAAAATTCCCAAATCTGTACTCCAATGGTGCAGAGTATAGGGGAAAAATCAGATTGTAGGGTTTATGCATGCTTCATAGTGCTCTGCTGCAGATGCAGCCTATGTGATTGGCTAACTATGATGCATTCCACCTGCCAAGTATATCACTGAGGGGTTATAATGGCCCAGTTTAAGTGGGACAGGGGTAATCAGTAAGTCATGCATGATTGGCTTTTCCAGGCAATTTTCTATCTTTTTTTTTTTGAAGAGCCTGCACTGCTAAGCACTGTGGCGTGTTGCACAAACCCACACCACACACACAAACAATGCTCAGCAGTCAATAGACACAGCCCCATGCACAGACATGCCTAGCACAGCTCAAACCAGCTAAAACACATGCCTCAAAGCTAAACAAAGCTTAGCAGCACTGGCACATACCCCCTGCTTAGGTGAGTGGTGCAACACCAAATAGGCACAGCTGAGCTCCAATGTGCTTAAACAGATAGTGACACACCCCTATTGATGTCAGCTAGCTCTCCAGTGGACACCAACATGGTTGTAGTGCTACACAGATTTTATCTGTGGACATGGTAACCTATTTTTTCTATTCAGTAACCCCAGCTCATTTTCATAAAGATCTGTGCACACAACCTGGCTACTACACTATTTCAGGGCCTGCTTCCTTAGGAACTACAAAAATCTACCATTGTACATGTGACACCTATGCCCTGGCCCAGCAATCAAGGAGCCTCAATGCTCACCACTAACACCAGAGAGGACATGTCATATATGAGGAAAGGATGACAAATACATGCAGTAAAGTGCAATTTCCCTTAAGAGCACACAGAGATTACAGTCAGTCCAGGGCTGGTTTCTCCCTTGCTCTCCAGGTCCCCAATAAGACTCCCCACTAGCACAGCTACAGGGTCCAGATTAATCTTAGTGGGCAAGCTAAAATATCTAGTACCCTCTCTGTCCAACCTGTGCTTCATGTCCCTGCCCAAGTAGCTGACACATACACACACACACACACACACACACACACACACACACACACACACACACACACACACATGCACTTTGAGAAGAGTTTATACAACTACACAGACACTCCAGGGGTAGGCTGGCAACATTTCTCCAGCTGTGCCCCTTTCTCCCAGACTGTAAAGTAGTTCCACTTGCCACCACCCATTAATATTTATCAGGTACTCAAAGGCTGTTAAAAGGGTGTCCCATTATAACTGTGCAATATTATTATCCAATTGGCAGTTGTGACTAAACAGTCAAGGCTTATTAGAGTGACTTGATACAGGACCCTTATATACATGCAATGTACTCTTAGAGCTTAACTTATCTTTACACAAAACAGCCACTGTTAAAATGTTTTAAAATATTTAATAATAAATAAAACACAAGACAATACTTTCTACTGTACAGTGCTAGTCAAGAGCCCAGAGATCACACAGAAATACTTAAAATAAATCATTAGTACAGTTCTGATATCACAGGAAAACACTTAATCTAATCTTTCTAGCTCCTAGCTATTTCTAAAAGAAAACATAAGTCTAAGATAACTTACATATGAGCAAGTTAGTGCTGTGAGTTGGATGATCAAGACAAAAATGCTTAATGGCTTCTGATTCTCTCTGTTTAAATTGCTATTGATGTCCTAATTCCCATTATGTAATTTTTTACAATTTCCAGGTGTTCCTAGGCTGACAGAAACTGCATTTACATTCTTTTACACTGAGGCAGAAACCAGATCAATAAAAGACATTCCACATTAAATTCTGGTCATTAGCTTTAGCCTTAAACAATAGGCAGGAAACCTTCATCAAGCCCGGCTGGAGCCGAATTGCAAATATCAAAGACAGTCATGAAATAATTTCAGTTTCAAAGGAAAGACAAGAAATGCTTGGCTTAGCTTTCTTTACAGCAGAGGGCAATGTTGCTACATTGTTTTAAATTCAACCTTTCATTGCTGTTCTTTCATTTAAGAAAACAACCCTGTATTTCAACATTCATATTTACAAAGGGCAGAATTATGTACCAAATTCTATTTGTCTAGGCTGGCAGCCTTCACCCATCTCTACTAGTCTTCACAGTACATACTCCATGCAAGCCCCTATAATGCATTATTCTCGCATATTTATTATTTTGCATTTTTACACTTTTCAATATTTTTTTTGCATAATGGCATGTTTTTGCAGTGTTGTGTACCACACAAATGTAATATATGCATTAAAAATATTTAAATTACATTATTTTGCATTACTTTTTAGATATACACGGCATAGTTTTGCACATATCTGTGCCTGCTATGTTATTTCTGACCTTCTAACTGGGCTTTTACGGCCTCTGTTCACTTTTTAATTTCTTGTACACAGACATTTTCAAGGTACACTTCTGACACCAACACGGGGTCTGTGGGACTACGTTTCTGCTTGGTAGATCACTCCAGCACCCTCATTTGCATTCAGTTCACCTACTTATGAGGTGATTTGCATGCCACGGACACTGGATCGCATGGCTGCTTACTTCTGTGTAAGCTCCATGCCACTATGCCTACTTGGAAAATTAATCCACTTAGGCTTTGTTGAATTCCCCGTATAGTCTTTGCAACAATTGCAGGAATTAGAACACATTGGATGAAAATACTTGAAAATGACTGCAAGTTAAGAATTATTAATTCAAATGAGAATGACTACAGCAAGGTATCCACATGAAGGATCAACTAGAGCTAAAAAATGGGTATCAGATTTAACTTTAAATGTAACATCATGTATTTGGTAAAGAAGCTTACAAAACAGCCTGTAATAATACAAGATGCTATTTTCTCAGAGCCTGAGGAATATAAAGATTTATGAATAGTAACAGCATCAAAGTGGTCTTATTCTAAGCTTGAAAATTCAATAGTGATAAAACCAATGAGACAACTAAGTGTGTTACTCATCTCCCTGTGTGAGAAAATACACTCGGTTGAATTGTATACAATATATATGACACCTGCCCTGGAATATAACAATGTTTTTTGCATAAATAACAAAAGTGATCTACTAAGACTTAAAAAAGTACAACGGAAATTCAAGAAAATGAGCTCTACTGGGAAAGCATATAATTTTAGAAATATGTTTTACAGGTTGGAACCCTTTAAACTTCATTATTGACATTTTAGAGGAAATTTAATGCTTACATATAATGGATTTCAGGGTGATATGTTACACATACTACTGAATTTAGAAATAAATGTTAATACAAAAGCTAAAAGACAAAACAAAATTGTGCACAGAATCCAACCATTTAATACTGTAAAAAACATTTTTTATATGACACAAAAAATTCCTAGTTTATAGAGTAGATTACCAATTAGCTTTAGAAAGTCTGACACCATAACAATTTTTAAACAGAAATTAGAAGAATGGATGGGTTCACGGGAATATGACCCATGTTTTGCAGAATCAGCATTCTTGGTTTGCCTTAGGGCCTGAACACTTGGAACTTGAACTTATGAACTTATGAAATGTGAAACAATGCCAGGTCAGGGTATGCTGTGCGGAATGCATTATCACTGTCTCTGGCATAAATAAGACCCACCAGTCATATAATTCCTGTTATCAATGGTGAAGCTACCCTTGTGGAGTAGCATCACTAATGCTCTGTGCCAAACTTCACGGACAAAATCTGTGGCTAAACTCAGATTAAATAGTTTAAGGAGCAAATCTGTTTGGGTTTGTATAGGACTGATTATTAAACTGATAGGTATAATATTTATTTATTTATTGGTTTTATTTACTGGGAAGTCCAATTGGGCACATATCCCATTTTCAGCAGATGCCCAGGGAAAAATGCTCCATTTTACAAAATGAGTAGAAGGCAGTTATATAAGAGTTACATCATAATATGTATATACATAGACTAGTAATGATATGATAGCTATTATAAATTCAAAAATTCAAAAATTTGTAAGTCCTTGAGACACCTTTAGTACATGTTCTTTTGTAATAACTGGGGGGATCTGTGAGACTTGGGGACAGGGTGGCTTTGGATATTCATTGTTGTGGTAAAATTTGCACTAGATTATTTTGTTATTATGTCGGTAATGTCTATTGTGTCAAAATAGGTGGTGACATTATAAGTAAATTCAAAGCAATTCCAGCTATTTCATAGTTTCCTAACATTTATGAAAAGGGATTTATAATTGTCATTTGCTTCAGAAGATAACATGTTCATGAGCTGTTTTAGTAGACCCTGTGATGATGTGAGGTATTTCCATCTGTGCCAGGGAGAATAGGGTAGTGCATGTGTAACACATGCCAGCATAGTTAGCTGGAGTTTTGTAAATAATTTGTGTCATTTGACTATCATGCTGACTTGTACAGATGCTTTTGTTAAAAATGTGTCGACAGTGTTATTATAACTGATTAAATGTATATGTTTAAACAAAGAATTCTGGAAGGGAAGAGTAAAAGTTTTTGAAATTGTTCTATAGCTTCCTGATAATGCAACAGATCTTAGCAAAGCTTTGAATGTATATAGTGTCAGAGTCAGGTGATCAAATGTGATGTCATTCTATAACCAGTGCTGAGAAAATAGAACTCTGACAGCAGTTTGTTTTGTTTTCTTTGGAACCTTATATAAAGATCTATGACAGCTATCACAGTTAGTTGATTTAATTAGAAATTGGAAACTCATCACCTTGCTTTGTGTAAGTAAGCATATCAGCATCTAATCTTCCCTTGCTATATTAATTAAGTTAGCTAGGGAACAGTTATTCTTTTGACAGTCAGAAAATACAGTGAGATTTGTTAAGTATTGTTTTTCTGCATCTGTTTGAAGCTGTCCAGCTGTATTATTTTTTTATGTCCCCTATGATTGAAACTCTGTTTTCATTGTAATTAAATATTTAGTATTCTCATTTTTTCTACTTTATTATTTATTATTAAATATTTTTATACCTTTCATTGTGGCTAGTCTTTTAGAGAATACTTTTAACATCTTGAGAGTATTTGTGATTATTTTAGTGATGCCATGGCCACTCCAAAAATCCTTGTTGCTTTGGTTATGCTCTACCATTTATATTAGTATTGATTTTACTCAGTATAATTGGATACCCTTTTAAGATCCTTATAGTGGTTGAGTGGTGGTTATCTTATAGTCTAGGCAGAAGGGGTACAGCTAGAAAATCTGTGCCAGCCTTTCCCAGGAGTGTGTGTGTGTGTGTGTGTGTGTGTGTGTGTGTGTGTGTGTGTGTGTGTGTGTGTGTGTGTGTGTGTGTAAATCAAATACCCAATCTGCTACATGGAACTGGGACACAGTGCTCTAAAGTGAGTCTCATTTGGTATCTGAAGAGACAGAGAGTCCAGTCCCAGGTCTGGAGCATGTTCCTTGTGTACTCATGTGGGAAACTGTGCTTGATGCAGTGAGCTGTATTTGAAAATGCTGTATAAATCCATTCCTGTTCTTAGTGACTGTTTCTCACCAGTGTCAGTGGTGAGGACTGGGGCTCCTTGATTACTGGCCTGGAGTAGAGGGGCCATCACAGACTAAATTATATTTTGTTTGAAATTTAATAGTCAGTTTTCTGATGACATTCTTGATTTGAGGATCTTATGATTTACTGTATACTTTACATACTTTTTCCCATTTAATTGCAGAGTTTATTTATGCTGGTTGATATCCAATGAATGTGGTATCTTTTTAAATTTCTCATTTAGCTTAGTTTTGGTGAAGACTGGCAGTTCCATACGCTTATCTAAGTAGACATAGAGCTGATTTGTGAAGCCAGCTGCTGTGTCAATGTTGATGTCATTTTAATTGACTTTTGAAACTTTGTTATGGAATTTAAAGAGATCAGCATGTTTAAAATCTGTAAATACCAAGATATTGGTTACAAAGGGCTGAGAGATTTTGAATGTAAAAGTCACTAGTTTATGGTTCAACTTACTGAGAATGGAGATGGCAGGGTAATAGTAAAAGCAGAAGCTATATTTATAAGGATTTGGTCAAGCATTCAGTGGATTAACAGGCAGCAAACTTGCCTTTGGTGCTGGATGACCAGAAAGCAGTGGGCTCTATTCATACTGCAGATGACTTGTATTACTAACACTGCAGTGTGATTTTTTTGGGGGGTTACTGTACTCCTCTGTGTGTTGTCCTTCAAATGAGATGTTAAACCAAGGTCCCATCTGCTTCAGTTGTTGGCGAATGTAAAAGATCCAACTGCATCTATAAAAAAGTGTAAGGGAAGTTGCCAAATGCCCTGGCCAAATGTCCGTCATAATATAGATACAACTGCATTTCTTTCCCTGAGAAAAGGCCACTAATTTGACTATATTGACCATTTGGGCACAGTAGAACAATATGCTAATAAAGACATTAAAAACTAAGCACATCAGATTTGGGAGACATAAATTGAAATGTGATAATTTAATACAGCAGATAGTGACTGAAACTGTAGATTTATTTAAGGACCTGGGTTTATGGGTATATCCAGATGTGAGTTTTTCTAATCATATCAAACAATTGATTAATGATAGTTATATGGCTACAGGATGTATAAAAAGATTCATAAAGTGTAGGAAATCAGAAATGATGATGTTATTGTTTGTTACTTAAATGAGACCTAAACTTCAGCATGGAATAACAATATGGAAACCTTACAAGAAAACAAGCATGAGTAAACTGAAAATACTACCGCAGAAATACACCAAGGGTATCCATGGAAGTGAAAATGTCAGTTATTATAAAATACTAAAATATTTAAACTTGTACATTGTCTCATATATATATTTAAGAGAAGACCTTTACAGACAACTACCTCTAGGAATGTTTGGAGTTATCAAAAAGTCATAGAGAAGCATCAGACAACCTATGTTGAAGATTCAGTAGGAATGAGAAGTGTACTAAATGGTTTTCTTGGACAGCATCTGATGCATGGAATACACTGCCAAATTACATTAAAGCAAATACTAGTTTAGGTATTTTTAAGAATAGCCTAGGTACTTATCATGGGAACAACTGTTTTGGTATATTGGCAGGCTAGAAGGGCATCAATGCCGGTTCTCGAAATATTTGTATGCATGTATGGAACAGCCTCATGTCACAACTGCCTAACAAATTGTGCTCATGACTAACAGCACTTGAAGTTTGCACTCATAGCCCTCAAAACAGATGAACTCTAACTTTTAGAGTTAGGGACCAACAGACAAATAGACACACAGACAAGAAAAAAAATAGAAAAGCATTTTTGCAGGGATAATTCCCTGACCCAGCCCCATATACACACACACACACACACACACACACACACACACACACACACACACACACACACACACACACACACACACACACACACACACACACACACACACACACACACACACACACACACACACACACACACACACACACACACACACACACACACACACACACACACACACACACACACACACACACACACACACACTTCATTATAATAACTCAGGGTCAGTGAGCCTTAGCAAAAAAGTACACTCACAGGTCTTACACACATGTTTTCACTGCACTGATGATCAAGCAGCTAAAGTGCAACAATGTAGTGCTGCTTTAAGTTTCACCACAATGTACTGTACTGTGCAAGTCAGCAGTATACTTTTCATTTTATTTCCACTTTTCTTTATTGCTGTGCAACTGGGTAGTTAGTATATATAATTTTGTGGGTTGGGCTGCTTGTCTTTTCTGTAGGTCTTTTTATTTTTTTTGAACTCACTATTTGTGGTATTTAATTTTCAAGAAATGTTGAGCCAAAAATAATGATTGTTGAAATCCCATAGGTAAACTCAGTCACAGACACTGAAAAACATATCCTTCTCTTTGTTTAGGAAGATGTAACCTTAAACAGTGTGACAGGTCCCTACTCTGGAGCAGCAATTAAGGAAACTCAGTCCTCACCACTGACTCCTATGAGGGCCTGTCACGAAAAGCAAAGATGGATTCATACAGTATTTTCAGATGCAGCTCCCTGCACCAAGCACAATTTCCTTTAACAGCACACACGGAGCAAGCTCCAGACCTGGGGCTGGACTCTCTTTCTCTCTCCAGGCCCGTACAAAACTCAGCACTGACCACTTTGGAACTCAGTGCCCCTGTTCCTAGAAGCTGACACACACATTTGGATATTTGAGTTTCACACACATATACACATGTTGGAAAAGCTGGCACAGATTTACTAGCTGTACCTCTTTCTGCCCAGACTTTGAAGCAATTATGCTGCCACCAGTCATCTACCCTAAGGCTCTTACAAAGGTTACACAATTATGTGTAAAATTAATACTAATACAAATGGTAGGGTGTGAACAAAGCAGCAAGGCTTTCAGAAGTGGCCACAGTGTCACTAAAACAAGCATAAGCACTCTCTCAAGATGTTAAAAGTATTCTCTAAAGGACCAGCCACAATGAACAGTGTTAAACTATTTAATGAAAAGTAATAAAACAGAAAAAAGGAGAATACTAAATACAATAAACAGAGTTTCAGTCACAGAGATATAAAAATAATACAGTTGGATAGTTTCTCACAGATGCAGAAAACAATCCTAAAATATTCTCACTAAATGTCCCCGACTAACTAAAGAATTACTGTTCCCTTATTACTTACAAAAGCAAGGCAAACTGATGTGTGTTGAGTGTCTTACCACAGCAAAAGCCAGATGATGTCTCTTTGTGTGGATGTGTGAGATATATATCCTGTCAGAAATCTTTCCTGTCAGGTTCCTAAGTGCTGCTGCAAGAGTCCCATAGAAACCAGATGCTGGCTAAAGGATGATGTCACCTCTGGTCACCTGACTCTGGTATAATACAGACACAGAGCTTTGCTAAGATCTGTGGCAGCATCTGAAAGGTGTAGCACAATTTTAAACTTTCAACACTTTCAGGATTCTCTGGTAAACTTACACATTGATCACTTGCAACAATACAACCTAATATACATGTATACATTCCTTCTGTTCAGCAGGACCTATTGTTGATGCATTTTTAGCACAAGTAACTTCACAAACATCTTTTCAACTCAAACATCTGTACAAATTAGTGATAGTCAAATAACATAAAATTCTTTATTAAACTCCAACTAGTTACATTGGCATATGTACACATGCACTGCCCTACTCTCCCTGGCACAGACGACACTACCTCAAAACATCACAAACAGTTGCAACATAATTCTATTTCAACACTAGCAAATGGCTCCTTTGTGCAGTGAATACAATTTCAGTTCAAAAGTTTATTTGTTTAGAAGTAATGCTGTACAAGTCATGAATGCTACAAAATAGAACTTTGCTCAGTCAGTCTTCCCCATCAAGCTATTTCTATTAAGATAACATTTACATCAAAAGGTAAAGCTATAATAAATAAAAGAATGGAACAGAGAAGAAATAATTGATGTAAAAGTGTATATATTTTCAATGCAGAATCTGTGGATTTTTGACAGAATGTCCCTTCTAACAAATGCTTGACTTGTATGGTCAGTTATATTGCTTTCTTGAAAGATGCTGAAATTAATCTTTAGTAAGTTCCATATTTGTATGGCAGCACAGCCCCTTTAACTGAGGAAGAAGATGTTGTCACAACCTGTTGTATGCCTCCTGATCTGGGTGACTTTGGACCACAACTGCATGTCTTTTTGAGGACTGAATCCACCAAAGGTCATAATAAAACTCAAGCATTTCACAACCACAACAACCAAATGACAAGATCACTCACACACACACACACACACACACACACACACACACACACACACACACACACACACACATGTGTGTGTGTGTGTGTGTGTGTGTGTGTGTGTGTGTGTGTGTATATATATATATATATATATATATATATATATGTGTATAAATGGATTACCTACACAAGAACGACAGCGCAAAACACCAACATAGCCAACACCACATAGTCAACAATCGAAACACCGACAATGTAATTACTGCCCAAAAAAAGGAAAATAAAATTTCCTTTTTTGTGCTCTGCCCCCCACACCCCCGTAACTTTAATATACCAACTCGGAGATCGCACTACAATGCAGGAATGAAAATCTTTCCATTCCGCACTACGGAAACATACTTCACTGTTGAACTAACATATTTCTTTCCAAATTCCTGTATGAGCAGGTCAGGACTACCTCATGGATATATACAGTTTTGTGCATCCGTTCATCTGTGCAGTGTACTATCATCACATTTCATTAAATTTCTAGTGTATTAATTGGTGTGGAATGAGTTTTCATCCCAGAATTAGTCAGAGCTGACCAGTAGAATAATAGCTTTAGCAATAGCAGTATGAGAGGGACAACTTTGCAAGACTCATCTTCTAATATTGTGAGTCACACAAAATGGCTTATGCAATCCTGCAATCATTTGACACAGTGCTACTAACTTTCACTCATGATACTGGATCTTACAATGCATCATTTTTGATTTATAAAGTGTGTGCAGTTCCTTAAATATTCCCTAATGACATGTGGAAATACACTTGTTCCGCAGCAATAAGAACACATCAGTTTTGCTATTATATTTTAACATCAAAACAAATAAAAAAAATATTTGTCATGAACATAACAGTGGGGTTTAACATAATAGTTTATAAAATATACTCCAGATACATATAACAGTCATCTACAGGGAAGCCTGCAGTATTTGATAGCAGTCACAGTGCATAAAAAAGGACATTAAATCAGTGTAATAAATGACTCCATTAGGGCAGGTCAGTATTGCTGTATAGTGAAAACACAAATAGGTTACATCATTTGTCAGTAGAAATTAACAGATGCTAATTTCACAACTCTTTTTTTCTCCATCTGTTAATAAGTACACATGTACAATGAAAAATGAATGAAAATGAAAAAAAGGGATTATCACATATAAGGTCATGTAATATTGTATGTATGCCCTGGATGCCTAACGGTAATCTGTTTGAAATGACCAGAAGTGGAATGACTGCAGGGACATGTAATACTGCAGAATTATCTGTTCAATGGAAACAACATGATGTCTGAAACAAGTGGGATGTTTGTTATAGTAACTGAGTTTTCATTTCAAATGTTTACATGGCAACAGTGAGTGAATGTTTTTTTTTTCGAATCATGTTCTAGAAAGAAAGCTTTTTAATACATTTACACAATACTCTGCAAGATTAGTAAATATGTGACGTTTATGTAAAAAAAAAACAGGTTCCTTGTTAATGCTGCTAACCTTATTTCACTTAAAGAAGAAAAAAAATGTGCATCAGGTTATATTAGATAAAACACATGAAGATTTAAATCACAATGCTATAGACATGTTGACAAAAAAATCTTTCAGTATTTGTAGTTTATAAGGATCAATCTATTACGAAAAACACAACTATTTCAAACTGGTAGGATACAATGCTACTGAATAAAAATACGTATCTGCAATCACACAGCATTGAAAACATGCTGTGCTGTGTATTAAGAACAGCACAAATTCAGCTCTAACTAAAATGTCCCAGTGCTGATAAAGCTGGATACAATTCAAAGAACAATAAAAATGATTATGGGCTTGCATCAACTAAAGCACAAACTGAAGCACAACAGCTGGATCTGATACATGGGTAGATTTGGCAGGTAGAAACGTGAAGCAGGAGAATGAATAGCATTGATAAGGTAATCACATATGTTGGAACGTATCCATTTACAACATGGAAGTCGACCAAGGCAGCGGAATCTCAAGCAATGAGTGAAGACAAATTTGTAGAACTGAAAAGCACAGTGCAAATGTGCACAGTGTCTCAGCATATGTGTTTATCCATCTGTTCATGCTCTAATAACTAACTACTTTGTATGATTAAGGGTCATGAGCAAACTGGATCTTAATGGGTATTTTTCAGTTGCCTCTATACACAGGCAAGAGTAGTGAACAACAAGTTAGCTCCTCTGCTTTTCAGTATTATCTAGAAAAAAACATTAAACTGATGAAAATTTGCAACAGACCATGTGCCATATTTTCTTTTCCACTGCGGGAAAAAAAACACATACTGGTACAGGATATTTAGAGGCATGGTCTCCAAACCCAACATGAACAACTTACCTGAGGTTTTTGGCTACTAGCACACCTACCAAATATCCATAGTTAACCTCTGAAACAATCCCATTTACAATAAATGGCATAAATATTGTCTTAGCTCATTGTCCTCCTTGCCAACATGTTTTGGAACCGCTCATAAAACTTTTGTTGCCACTTCATATCATTTACAAATATTTGTCCAATACAAATTTTGCACAAGCTTCATTTTTTTGTACTTCATGCCCATATGGCTTGAAAAAAATAAATATATGTATATATATATATATATATATATATATATATATATATATATATATATATATATATATATATATATATATATATATATATATATATATATATATATATATATATATATATATATATATATATATATATATATATATATATATATATCATAATGTGTCCATCTAGTGCAGACAGATAAAGCACTGACTGTACCCCAGCCAACCTCTGTTTAACTAGTCTTATAACTGCTGGAGGGATCAGATGGAATCATGGGAGAGAATATGCGTGAATGTCTGAGACCATCTTGCCTATCCTGAAAGGAAACAGACAGCTTGTTTTGCTTTACTGATGACACCTTATGGAATGTATAAATAGCATTCCCACTCTACAAGGTGTATGCCATTTGGTGAGGATGTTCCAAGTGTATGGACGCACATATGTCACTATTAAGGTAGCTATACTGACATTCCAGTGCTGCCAAGAGTGTGGAGATAGGACAGTCAGCAGGATCCGCAGAATGGCCCACTGTCCAACACGTATATGCTGTTGTCTGCCAGCGAGCAAAGAGGTTGGAGGGTCATTGCCTTGACAGAGAAACAAATGGGCCCAATGTGTGGACCAAAAAGAAACAAAGAACATCATTGACAGTGTCTGCTGCTTGTTCATTAAGGCAACCAGTCATTGTTGCCACTTCTTCCTTTAGCTCTGCTTCAGCAGTCTAAGTTCATTACAGCTATGCTTTGTCTCTGTATGCAAACTCCCTTACATCATGAACCTCCTTGGCTACCTCTATCACTTTTTTAAAGGTAGGCTCTGAAAGTTGTCTTTGCCGCAACTCTTTCTTTTTGACCCTACTAACCTCCCCTTTAAAATAACAATCAGTGTCTGTTTCAGAGTTGTATCTGAGATCTGGGCTTGCTGCAGCTGCAAGTTCTTTATCTGAAGGAGTCTCTTTTTTAATTCAAATCCAGAAATTTGTGACAGCAGTGTCTCATACTCAGTCATGCTTCTACTAGAAAGCTTTTTCAATGAATTAGCCACAACAATACCCTCTTTTGGAGACGACAACATTGCCTGAATCATTCTCTTACTTCTTTCTGCATGTGCTTAATCCATGTACCTGACTGCATGCAATTATATGCAAACAAGGTACTCTGCCATTAGAATAATTTATTCTTAAAGTATCTGCAGGTAATCTCACCAAATACTGTCATCTACGTGTTTCCTTGCTGTCTGCACAAGTACTGGAAAAGGTTTCCTTCCCGTGGCAGTAACTGGAATGTACAGCAGGGGACATTTCATTTTTAATACCATCTGCAGCCTTATCAGTAATTATGTATAATGCTTTATTCCTCCTTATCAGTAGTTTCCTTTCCCCATAGTAGGATAGAGTATAGTCCTTTCTGTCACTGTGGAGCAGCTGCAACTACAAGACACCCCATTGCCTGCAGTCAGATGTTTTTGGATTTGAAGCAGAGGAAGTTCTTTTTCATTTGATATGAGACATGGTGCAGCTACATTCACCATAAAATTTCTCGCTTTAAGTTACTTTGTCTTAATACTTGAAAATGGTCATTCAGAAACTTATTTTTTTCTACTAGGAGTGGAATATGCAAAATGTCTGAAAAGATACAGAGCACCATGTTTCTACGTGTAACATGAAAAAAACTCATTTTCTTTTGAGAGAGAAACAGAGAGAGAGAGAGAGAGAGAGAGAGAAGGAGGGAGAAAGAAAGACAATATAACTATAATGGGACAGAGATTTCAGAATAATTGTGAGACAAGATAACTTCTGCACTATCTCTAGCTGTTGCCATTCATGAGAGAGCAAAATTAGAAAACAGAAATTATTTCTTATAATGTGTCTGAACTGATGAACTGAGGTAGTTTAGTCAGTTATGACTCATCAGTACAAGTCAGAAGTTTATATTTCATCCTTAGTTCAAAATGGATGGTCAGCTACCTAGTCTTCTGTCTGTTGCCTGCCTCATAGTAATGCATGCCCTCAGGAAATGTAAGAATTGTCTTATGGTCACAGATAATGATCTTTTACTTAATTCATTACTGTTTATATGTGACAGATGCAACTAGCCAAATTTGAGGTCATACTCTCACAACCACACACACACACACACCCTGTGTCACTCATGACGATGGATAAAAGCAGGGTGACAATGAACTGTCACTCAGGAGCCAAGACTGGTGATGTTGCAAGAGCCCTGAGGATCATTGATTGCTATTCTAAATTGTTGTTGCTATTATAGACCTTTATGTCATATGTTAAATAATGATACTTGTCATTAGTTGTATTGTACTGTGAGAATTCAAATTGAAGACTATTATTGTGTGTAAAAAATGTCAGTTATGGAGCTTTTCTCCCCTGGCCTCACTGAAAAAGGACAAAAGAGCATTTTTCACTCTCATTCCAAGGTTTCCCCATGCTGTCAAAGTTTGTGTTGCACCCGTTCTGCCTCTTTTAGACAGGTCTCAGCTAATGGACCTCCCAGCCTAACTTCCCAAACAGACCAACCACTAGACCACATCCCAGTGGCTCTGCTTAATGTTGGAAGCCTGCATTTGGAACACATTCATATATTTTTTGTTAGAAAAATTTGTTTTAAGAGCCCAGAGGACACTCCCTCAGTACCTGCGCTTTGTTTGTACCACTTGCTTAGGCTTGATTGAAACTGCTGGGGTGTATTCATATTTGATACAGATAACATTACTTTGAGACAGATCCCTAGAAAGACTCAAGCAGAGCTTACATAGATTCATATTACACTTGATAGTTTCAGTGATGAGATAATACTCTGTTCCAGTACTTTCTATGTGCTTACAGAAAATCATATAACATTCCTAAAATTTTTGATGAACTTCCTGCAGGTTGGAACACTGTTATCCTAGGTAACTTTAACTGCTCAGTGATAAACAGGGGGACCTATAACACAATGTAGGATATGTGCAAAAAGTCTTAGATTATATAAACATGAAATCCCTGGACCAAATTGCTAAGGAAGCCACTAGAGGACATGGTCCTAACTAGCTTAGCATACATATGTATCATCCCCAATGCAGCCCCATCAATGGTCAAGCCAGACCACAAATAAATGACTTGCTCATTCAAAATCTCCAAACCATCAGAAGCAAATATCATAGAATTCAATTACTTCAAATTTACACATCTCGTACATTTCTGTGATTGAGTCTCCAAACTTGATAATTTTCATGCAAAATGTTGACAAGTTTTAATCACATCTGGACAATTAGCTTGGGAGTTTCAGCTAGATCCAAACAAATGAGGAAGTTTAAAAGCCAGCAAGGGTGATAGTCCACAAAGATTAACAAACAGTATAATAAATGAAGGAATCTGCTTAGCATGCATCATAGTTAATGTGATAGCTGTGCACATATATGTAACTTTTATTATAATGCGAGTGAGTTTGAATTGTTTTGGTATAACTTCAGTGAATGAAAAGAAACACCCTGCCCATTTAATTTTTTAAAACTGTAAAAAATGTATTGACAATTGCTTCAGTATGTCTTAACAATAGTTAATAAGAATACATAGTTTCCTGTTGTCTTTCCTTTTTTCACTTTTTATTAGTAACCCTCTTCCAGACTCATACATTTACTTAACTTAGTGTTCATAATATATAAAAGAGTTTACCAGCAAGTGTTCTATTTTTGCATGTCTAGATGTGTGTTGCCCATGTTATCAGTCTGTAGTTCATTTGATGAAAAATGTCGTAGGCTGTTTTCATTACCTTCCTGTTTTGAAAAATGAAAGCAGTTAATGTCGGAACAGAGGTAAATATGAAATATTAGTCATTCATGTCCAGCTGAAAAAGCAAGGATTTGATAGCAAAATGCCAAAATGTAATGTTTTTCTTTTTTTTCATTTTGTCTGACAGAAGCTATTAATGACAATAGCTATACTGTGAATCACAGCTTGCTAGAAAGGCTATGCTCTTGAACAAGACCATATTAAGTTCACCTCGCCAACATTTACTATTTTTTAATCTACATTTTGGTAGCTGTATGGGGATAATTTGCCAGAAATGCATGAGCTTTCAAAAGTGAAGATGGATAATGGAGGTGTTTTCTTTGCTGTTCTTTAACACTGTTGCTCATTGCTCAGGAATTATTGCTTGTAAGCCAAGTATTTCCTATTTTTCTCTTACTCCCTCCATTGTAGTGTACCAACATTTCACCCACTGTACATTTTATTGGGCTTTGCTGTTACACTGATTGTCTATTTTACAACAACAGTGAACCAAGAATCTTCCCTAATATTGGCCGGTGCTAATATTATCATTTCTTTACTTGCAGGTATTGCTACCATTTCCAATTCTCTGTTAGAAAGTGCTCTTGTAACTCTCTAAAGAGCATGGGAACATATGTTCTACAGGTATTTAATAAATACTTTCTCTAACCCATTTTTGGCCACCATATCATATTCTGCTCAGTTTTAATTAGATCACTATTCCAAAAGGGGGACAGTAGAAATAGCCTGTGTGTGGAATGAAGCTTGGCCCATTTGTGAGTTAGAAACTAATGCTTCACTCCTCCTGGGTACAATACATCGAATGAAGATATGAACTAGTGAATAACAAACCATTCCTCCTGGGTACAATGCATTGAATGAAGGTATGAACTAGTGGTTAGTAAACCATGAAGACATAGTTCAAATGTCAATCAAATTGGGAGGGGAGCGGACATTGCTCTTTCAAAGTGCCATTCTGTTAATGGAGCATCATATGCAATTACATCTGGTAACACAAAGCTTCCCTTATGCCTTAGGGCCGTTAACCATCTTCTGCTAATTCTCAGTGCTCTATACCCTCATATACAAATTCTAAACATTTGTTGACATTTATCAAACAAGCCTAGTGAATGTTATCTAATGTAGATGCCTTAGTAAGAATAGTATCTTGAATAATTAGTATGATTTTACTACTTATATTTTTCTGTAAAACTGAAATGACGGTTTTACATGCTGCATGATTTTTTCGCAATACCTTGTATTAATGGGGCAGTACTTAACTTGACTAATAATTCCAAAGGGAGTATTATATGGACTAAGAGATACAATCATTCTAAGGAATCAAGCCATTTAAGATCCTCAGACTGCTGTAGAACTTTGAAGTATGCTGTTTGACTATTGTGTAGTGTACTCCTTTGAATATTTGTACTTTAGCTGTGCTATCATAAGTTGCCCATATTTGCATGGTTTTGTGCTCATTTGCTCAAAGAAACTTACTGTTAAGCAACCCTGCTAGTGATTGATACTATTTTGCATTGGATTCGACAAACTGCCTTCCTGCACTTCTTTTTCACATTTATTATAATCAAAGTTAGAACTGCTTTGGTCTAATTCTCGTGAAAGTAGAGATAGAACCTAGATATTTCTAGCCCCAGATTGCTGTAGAAACTTGCCGTGTAGAGTATTGATATTGGCCAGTGCGATAATTTGATTATTTTTTGCTTTTTCTGTGTTTTTATATGTTGCCTGTCTATGACACTCATGTAGCAACGTTATTTAACTGTGCACTGTATAGAGACAGACACTTAGAACCTTAAATTTCTTTAACATTTTCCATTAATTCTTATTGTACTTAGTACTTATACAATGAGACTGTGGTTTGAAAAAGAGGCACATTTCTCCTCATGTGTAGACTGGGATTGTTCACTCTTGACAAACAGCATTTCAGTATATCAAATATAAACCTCATAGTCACTACTGTCCCTTCAGCCCACATTAATACAGACCTAGAAATATGGATTTGCACTTTTCTGCTGTCTCTGTCACCAGGTTGGGTGAAATGGGTATACTGAGACCATGTAGAATTATTTCATGTTTACTGACAACCACTTACTACTTAAACAAACTGGTGTAATGTATGAGGTGTAGTTATATAGTGTTATTGGAAGCAAAACTCACATACAAAACAAAAAAATAATAATAAATAGGTTGTCAGTACCAAACAACACCACATTAAACCAGTCTCACGCAAACAAAAAAAAAAACACATAAACCTACACATGCCAAGACTCTTAAAAGTAACCTCAAAGGCCTCTTAAATGTAACCAAGGAAATAAGTACTATCAGCAACCTCATAAACTCCCAGTACAGGCAGCATCCAGCATAAAACATCTAAGTATGACAGTGTATCGAGTAAGAAGTCCACATGGCAGACTTCCACACAATCCAATATCCTTGTCATAGCTGATGTGATAATGAGACACACCAATACACCACTGAACTGAGTCTGCAAAGAAAAGGTCACCAACAGGTCGCTATCAGATGCCAGGATTTGACACATCACACATGCACTCAAGTGATTGGCCGAAAGGAAAGATATGACACTGCCATAGTGCAAGTGAATGTAAATTACTTGAGGTGCACCTTTCTGGATTATATGAAAAGAGATATGATGGAGCTCATAATATGTATGAAGCCAAGTATAATCCTTAATTGAGCAGTATTCCGTCATCACCAAAATGATTCTGCAATAAGAGCAACAACCGGCTTTTCTTCTGGTGTTTTTACAAATATATCTGCCTAGGAGGAAATGGTAGACAGTCCAGTGTGCCTTGAATTGTGCATTTCCCCTCAAGACTTTGATATACTGAACACATCCTTGTTCACCCTCATAGTGCTGTGTTTTGGCTTAGTCAATTTTCTAAAGCTTTCAAGATGACAAAACAAAATCTGGATAACATGAAGGTACTGCTGCTCAATGTCAGAAATCTAAACAAAAAATGTCCCTTCCTACCATCACTCCTTATCCTGAGAAACACTGATATATGTATCATCATAGAGACATGGTTCAAGATGAATGATGTTACTACATCAGTGCAGAGTTTTAGTGCCTACCCCATTCCAGGCCCCTCAAACCTGATGAAGGCACTAAAGGCAGTGAAGTTGTGTCCATTTTCATGACACTTCACCTCTAGAGTTGTTAGATAAGATCATGACCTGCAACTCCTCTACATCCAACTTATTATTAATAAAACCCCTTGTCATGTCATAGATAACTATAGGATCCCACCTATGTCCCTTTCAGCTCATATCTCTCTGCATTAATTCATGCACGACTGTTCTGTTGTACTCCACCATCAGATGGAAGATTTATACATCCCCTGTCTTCCAGCTTAATGTCCCCCACTGCTTATGGAGAATTATTTACTGCCAAATACTATGCACATGTGAATAGTAGCAGAGATGAATTTGTACCCCCATTCCAAAATAAATGCTAAGCTAAATTTAAAAACAAACCACATGGCGTCTTTTGTAACTAAAAAAAAAACAATGATTATATAATTTCTGATTTCCTAGACATGAGAAATCCTTTTTATACAGCCTATAGTTCTAAAACTATTATTAACCAAATGGTTGACATGATTAGAAAAACTCAAAGCTGGAACTACCCTTTTATCAAGGTCTTCAAAGGAAGTTAAAGTATAAATAATTGGGTACTGTATGAAATATGCACCTATTAATGTATGTCTAACAAATCTAATATGCTTAGTTTTTGATGTATGTATCAGCATATTATTCTCCTGTGCCCAACTGGTCAAGTTATTTTGCAGACATGCCACATCTGTTACACATGTAATCAGTTTACCCATTTTTAAGTCATCTGCATATTGACTGTAGAACACCTCAGATGAAAACAGATAGATCTGAAAGATACATCCTAAGCAAGTATGGTCCAAGGACAGAAGCATGTGGGACACCCTGACCGCAGTCTAGAAATTTACCTGTTCAATTATTGTATATTTGCCATGTCCTATTTGTAAGGAATGTAGCTATCCACCTTATCAATAATATATCAATACCTAGTTGTTTTCATTTATTGATCAGTGTTTTATGTATGACCCTATCAAACACTAAAGTTAAATTTATATGAATTACATCATAACATTTTTTTCATTTATAGCTTTTATTATATTGTTACTGACCATCATATTATGGGTGGTTATAGAGATATTTTCACCATATGCATGCTGATATATGGTTGTGAGTCCAAACCTTTCCAGTTCTGACAATAATTTATCCAATATAACCTTCTCCATTATGTTTCCACAGCATGAAAGTAAACGTATGGGACTGTATGACTGGCTTTGTCCTGCTTCATTTTCTTTTAAAGTTAGGTTTAACAAGTGCATGTCTCTACTCCTGAGGAATCACTCCAAACAGAAATGACCTACTGAATAACAGGTATAATGGTGCTGTAAGTTCATGCTGAAGTGTTTGCAGGTCATTATTATTATTTTTTTCTCATCCTTGTGTTTTGTTTGGGTCCAGATTGTATAGCACATTTTCAATATAATCTAATTTGATTTCAGTATCTGAGTTTCCCTGGATATTATTAGAACAGTTTCTCACACCTTTTGTGAAGCCAAACTGCTTAGCATAAACTTTTGTAAATATTGTCTATAATCTGTTGAGTTTGAGAATACATTTTAGAATTTGCACAAAGTTTATCAGTTTGCATGTCTTTACTCCAACCACATTTTATGCGTGTATAAAATAGATTCATATTATGCTCAATATTTTTATGAATTTTCTTAAAAATGTTCTTAATCTTGCCTCTCTCTATGTGTAATATATCTATCCAGCGTGTTTATTTCAGTTCTCAAAGTTGTTGTTCAATATCGTTTCTACTTCCTATATTTTTGTTTCTCACTTTAACAAGTATTTTGTTCTTATGGAAATATATCCTCTTGTTGTTATATGCCTAGATCCTGATGTTAAACATTTTTGTATTTTATTTTTTGCATTCTTACAATTTCTCTTCCAAAACTTGCCACATGCCTTCTGCAGTTTCCCCACTGAATGCATCACTCCAGTTAGTTTTGCATAGTGATTGTTTTACATACTTATAATATATTATTAATTATCTGACCATTGCTTTTTAGATATCAGTTTGGAAGAAATATCTAGCAACAATTTAACCTTTATAACCCCATGATCACTGAACATTAATGGTGGTAAAAATTGACATCTAGTAACAGTTATTTATTTGGGAAGATAAAAAAATGTTGAGAATCTTTTGTTCCGATATACCTTTTTACAGACAGAAGCAACTGCTGTTCCTGAACATATGTTGTAAATAATTTCCTTACTAATGTTTTTGAACCAATATTATTCCAGTCTGTTTTTAATAAATTTAAGTTCCCAGACACTATTATTTTTCCCTCCTGTGTTTTATGCAAGAAATATATGAATTCCTCTAGGTCATCAACACTTGACTTTGGTGGTCTATATACTCCAACAATTGTTACATCTTCTATGATTGTCTTTATTGTCACAGTTACACAACCTATAGTGTTGGTGTTATCACTGATCACACAATAATCACAGTCTCCTAACGCTTTAATCCCTATCATAACACCTCCACCTGATTTTTGTTTTGTTAGAATGTCTATAACAGTAAAAACTTTTATTTCCTGACAGAACTGGTTTCTAGTTATTGTTTATTAACTATGTTTCTCAAACAATAACAACATCAGTCTTGTGAGAATGTAGCAAATTTTCCAATAACAACAACAACAAAAACTACATTACTGATGGTCCTAGCATTAGCAACCATCGGAGATGTGTCAAATGTTATAGGTGTACTGTTAATTTTTTTCCCCTGACACAAATGCTGTCTTGTGTTTGTCAAATATTGGAATATATTTATTGCAAAAATTCACTGCCCTAGTCTTGACAAGTGCATGCCATCCTCTCTAAACATATGTGCCCAAAATTAGGCTTGGTTGCTCAGCTAAAGTTACATTTCTATGCAACCAATTTGATAGCAAATTGTCTCACAAATATAACCCAAGAAATCAGGGAAGGTAGGTCTACCTCCTTTAAAAGACCTGTCATATTGATGTGACACCACAGTGTCAGCAGTGCAATAGTTAGCACTCTCAAATTTGATGAAGAAGACTGTGGTTTCTATTCCCACATCAGGTAGAAAGATTGTTGACAATGCAGTGCAGCATAAACAGGTGCTTCACTTCTGAGTTTGTTGTCATTTAGATGAAACACCAAAGTCAGGTCCATCTTCTTGAGTTGGAAGTATCTCAAGTGGATGTAAAAGAGTGTAACCTGTTGAAAGAAGTAGATGACATGCCCCAGTGCTTTGGCCAAATTTCACCTAAAAGTATAAATGCCATTTCAGGTCTCCTCTGAAAAGAGGTCACTAACTTAATCAACACAGAATAAAAAAAATGTACCATAGGATTCATTCCTTTGGTTACACTTATTTGTCATTTACTTTTGGGGGTCCAAGCAAACACTAAAAGTTTAAGGCTACCCACATTTTCAGATGACTATAAACTATGTGCCATTATTAACTCTCCAGAGAACACCAATATCATCCAAGAGGGCCTTTTCCAAACAAGAAGCTGGTGACAAAACCATGGACTGAAATTAAATGACAAGAAATTTATAATATTATCTTTTGGTAAGCATGACTTCCCTTGTAACTATCACATAGACAACAAACCCCTGAAAGTCGATCACTAAGTCAGGGATCTGATAACATATGTTAACAAGGAATTGCCCTTTGACCACTACGTATTTACTATTGAAAGTGAGTCCTTTTTCATCATATAACTCATTTCTAAGGATATAGCATCCAGAATGTAATCATTCAAATGTACTCTGCTATCATTAGACCAGTCATTGAGTATACTGACCCATTTGTTACACACCTGTTCCAACACATCACACAACTTGAATGTCCACAGTATCTTCTCACTAAGATAAATCAGGGGGCTAAACCATAAACGTTATGCAGACTCTCCCAAAGCCTTTTTTTTCCTTTTCTTGGTATCTTAGAAGCTTCTAATATTTGACCTCTGACTTCTGTATAGTTCCTTAATAGATAATATCCTATTAGACCTGTTACACGTTCTCAAGTGCAGTGGTAGCATAAACACCTGCTCAAGGGATCCCATTCTATTTTGCAATATAAATAGGACAAGTTGGAAAGATCAGTATGCACCACAGAGGATAGCACTTATATGGAACTACCTTTCTCTCCTCATAAAATAAAGCACTCGTCTTACTCTATTCCAATGTAATTTGGATGAATGGAAAGGAAACAATAAATTCACCCATGGTTTAGCACCCATGACCTTCATGGATACAGGCAATAAGTAAATGTCCCGACATTTACTTGTTTTGCCCATCTTTGGGATATTCATATATAAAAAAGGTAATGTCTACCATGGAAATGTATAGCTAGGCTTCTTAAGAGCCTCACAGATTAATGGACTCATAAGTACCTAGGAACCTATAAGACTCCACAATTAAGTAGAACATCAAACAACTAGATAGGAAACTGAAAACAGACACCAGAAAAGCATACATGAAGTCAGACTACCTACAACTGCTAAAGACAAATTCAAATCATTCTTTAGTTATGTCAAGAGAATAAAAAATAACACTCAACATTGCTCAGAACTTATTACTTATTACTTTGTTGTAATGATAGTAGCTACGTTGATATACTGGATATTGCCAACATACTGGCAAATAAATTTAGTGCCAACTTTTCCCAAGAGACATCTTTTCCAAGTCCACACATCCAAAATGGAATCAAGCCTGCAACCTTTATGAAAGAACAAGTACTGAAGCTACTTCCCAAAATGAAGAACTTATCATCAAGTTGGCCTGACAACGTACCTGCTCACCTATTTTATAGACCTATAGCAATAATGTCCCCAATAGCAAAAAAAAGGAAAAGATGTGTCATAAGCAACTCATCCATCCCTAAATCCCTAAATAATCTTTTGTTCAATAACCAACATGGCTTTCCATCACAGTACAACCACCAACTCCCTCTTCTCTCCCTTGTTTCAACTGTAACTGTAAAAATAAATAATAAACTGATTACCCTGCTTTCTGACTTATCAAAGCTTTGATATGGTTAATCACCAAGCACTGCTCCCACATCTCTGAAAACATTTCACCTTCTCAGCAGCCTGAAGCTGGTTTAAAGACCTTGATCAACAAGAGAAACAAAAGCTGTGGCAAAGCAAAGCTCTATCTCAATTACTACCAAACACCATAGGAGTTCCTTAGGTCCTATACTTGGTCCTTCTTTTTCTTGTATTTATAAAAATGATCTTATACAGTAATCTGTTCAACATGCATCAAAATGGCAGATCTTCTCACCTGATCCTGATCCTCACCAACTCCTCCATAATCAAGTAATTATGCAAACTGCTTTTGGTTCATTAAAACAAAATGGCTGATGAAGAATCTTAACTTGGATCCAAAAAAAACTAAGCTACTACTAATTTTCCCCTCAGCCTCTTTCTCCTAGCACAAACACTTACTAATACTAATAATACGACCTTTCAGTCTTCAGTCTAATGAGCCATACATAGCCAGACACTAGACACAAATGCTTTGAGTAACTATCTCAAATTTGACATGCACACAAGCCATAATTATAAATGCAAACAAAAAAACAAAAAAAAAAATATTACTATGTATACCAAAAATAAAAACTACCTAACCCCTAACCTAACCATTACCATCTTCTCTCCACTCCACACTACTATCTCCCATCCCCTCTCATCTAATTCCTTAATAATTAACAAACTACCTCAAACAAACTCACTTTAAAACTCCCAACCAAACATATCCCAGGATCAAACCTCATACCCTTCCAAACTGCCTAAACCTAAAAAAAAATAACCTAAGAACTTAGCCTCTTTAAACTAGCAAAAAACATAATCAACATTAAAAATAATCAAGGTTTTAAAAAAAACCCTCTAAACAAAAAATAATCCCCACAAAACTAAAATCCCTCCTTTAATCTTATATCCAGTAAACAATCCAAATAACAAACAATCAAAACAAATAACTTGGGTGGGAAACTCAATGGAAAACTATGCAACTCCCTTCCCACCATTAAAACTAATAACTAAGACCCTGCACTATTTCAAAAGCAACTTCAAATCTTCACAAAAAAGCAAGCCTCAATGTTACCAAGCCTGACTAACTTAAAAAATAAAACTACAATACCAATACCAAACCTTTTTTTCTCTTTCTTTTTTTACCACTGTCCTAAACTATAGTACAGGATCTCTCTCCTACACTATATTTAACCCGTTCTCACGGTAACACCCCTATCCTTATTACTCGATATTTCGATATATATATCAGCCCTTTATAGATGTATAAGAATAATCATATGTTTCATGTATTATATTACTCATACTTATTATTTTAATACTTATGTTTATAATTTTTATATGTACTAGATGTTTAACAAAATCTTAAAACTCATTCAAAAACTCTGTCTTGTAAATCAAACCCAAATTACTTCTCAATTTATTATAATTTTTTTGTTTTTTTTGCCTGTAATTTTTTTATCTGTTGTTATTATCTCCTACTAATGTTAAACTGTAACCTTTCTTAATTGTATGTAAATTGTTTAAACCTTGTCTTGTTTTTGTGTATGTTTTTCTTTTTTTTTTTTATAACTGTTATGTTTATATTTTTTTTATCTTACCATGTTATAAGTTGCCTTTGAAAATTTTTAACTTGTAAACCTGTTGTACTGTGGGCTTCTTACTTTCTCTGTACTGTCTGAAAAGGTAGTGTAATGTATTGGAAATAAATAAATAGTACTAAATAAGCATTGTTCAACCCATTTCTCCTCAACCTCTTTAACCTGAGCATAGCAACTGGCTTTGCTTCACAGGTGGGATGCACAGCTGTTATGATGTGACTCCACATGGGTGGCCCCAATATAGACTCCAGGAATTACAGATTTATCAGTCTAATGAGTCTTATATGCAAAGCCATGGAGTATATCATAACCATTCTAATTAACTATGATATCAAAATTCTGATCAGACTCAATACCCAACAGCTTGGATTGTTAGTGATAGATCTTTTCTGATGAATCCAGTGAATTTTTGAGAGGGTTACTCAGGCCATTGTCAGCAACACAATTTACCTAGATCTTGTTAAGGCATTTGATACCATACCACGTGCAAATATAATTGACAAGATGAAAGGGCTCCAAACTGACTAATGTGTGTTTAGATGGATAGCCAACTAGCTTAGGGACGGACTCACAGAGTAAGAGAATGGGGTGCTTCCTCCAAGGGCATGAAGGTGACTAGTGCAGTTCCTTAGTGTTCTGTGCTGGGACCTATGCTATTCAGTATCAACTTCTCAGAGCTCCATATATCTGATGAGGATCTTTGATTAACAAAGTTCACAGGTGATTGCAAGCTGGGAATACAGCTTACTCTGGCCAATAGCTACTGTACAAAAAATGGGCTCAAATTAAAAAAAGTGCAACATTGTAGCATTTGATAAGCAACCCCTAGCTACAGCTTGTAGTATAGAAAATGTACCAGCTCAGAAGTAAAAGTAGAGAGAGAGAGACCTGAATACATGGGTGGATAGTTTTCTCAAGACTGACCATCATGATGAAACAATGGTTAGGAAATCCTTTTACATTGTACAGCATATAGCGAAAGGTATCTCCTCTAGATCAAAATGAGTCCTCACTTCCTTGTACTTTGCACTGATTAGCCTCATTGGTAAGTACTAAACCCCTCTGGGATGTATCTTACTGGGCATATCAAGTAACTGGAAATACCCCAGGGGTTGTTTACTAAAGTAATCATGACCAGACAGGAGGAGATGGCAACCACACACACACAACAATCCCAGTCCCACATAGACCAACCACAACTACAAACCAAACACATAAAAAACACAAAGACATACTCGGAGGCTCTAATAAAAAACTTACCAAAACAACAGAGGCTCCCAAAGCAGACATCCAAAAATCCACCACATCAAAACAAAATACATGCAACACATACTTCAATAAATCAGTGTGTCGACCAATCGCAGCCCTTAAGGCCAAACACCTTGCCTGATACACAAGTAATAGGTGACTCCATAGTCAGACACACTGATGTCCCACTGACCAGGCTGAACAAGGAGAAGGTGACTGTGAGCTGTCTATCGGGAGCTAGGATCCGCCACATAACACACGCACTCAGGTCACTCCAAAGCAAGTACAAATATGACTCCATCATTGTCCATGCTGGTGTGAATGACCTGAGATGTACCTCCATGGACTACATGAAAAGAGACATAGAGGAGTTCTCCGATTATGTAGCCCAGGCTGGTATGACCCTGACCCTGAGCAGCATCTTGCCCTCACCAAGAATGATACCACAATACAAAGACAAGATGATCAGCTTTAACAATTGGCTCAAGTACTGGTGTCATTCTAAGGGGATCCAATGTCTGTCTGCCTGGGGTGATATGTTGGACAAGCCACACTGCTTTGCAAGGGATGGCTTACACCTGTCACCACTGGGCTTCCGGATATTGGCTAAGGCTCTTGCCACCCCCATAGTGCCTTTTTTAGGCAAGGCTCAAAAGACAGACCCACCTCCTTAGAAAACAAAAATGGAAAAAAACTAAGGGTAATGCTGCTCAATGCCAGAAGTCTAAATCTCAAGATGCAGGCACTTGATGCACTCCTCAGCATGGAGAACATCGACGTCTTTGCAGTAACTGAAACCTGGCTCAAGGCTCCTGAGAGCACCCTGGTGCTACCAGGCTATACCTCGTATCATGCTTTTCGGCCCCAAAACCTGGGCTGAACCAGAAAGGGAGGGGGAGTGTCCATATTCATAAAGGACACCCACACCTCCAGGTTAGTTGCAACACATGAAGCATCAGAGACCATACAGGTGCAACTAACCATAGGCAAAACTGCTATACAACTGGTAGCATGTTACAGACCACCCTCCCAATCTCAAGAACCCCACTCAGCCTTCCTGAAGACATTGGAGGATATGAATGTATCACAAAATACCATCATACTGGGAGACTTCAACTACCCAAACATAGATTGGGTACATTATTCTAGCCCTAATACCCTAGCCCAAACGTTCCTGGAATTCATAAATTCAAATGCACTGGAACAACTAGTCACGTCTCCCACTAGGGGAGATAATATACTGGACCTGATCATCACAAACATGGGGACAAAATGCTCCACACCAGAAGTATACCCCTCACTAGTGAGATCTGACCACAGACTAATCACCCTGGATATACATATCTCACCTCCACCCCCAGCACAAAAGACCACAGTAAAAAACTTCTCAAAAGCAGACTTCACTCTTTTTAAGACTGAGATGGTATCCTTTAAGCCCAGTGTGCCAGTGGATACCACATCCCACAATGCCGAATCCTTCACAAATGCTTTCTATGGACATCTCCAAGAATGCATGGATCATGCAATCCCAAACAAATCCAAGTCCCTCTCCACCAAATGTAAGTGTCCTGTCTGGTGGACCTCAGCCATAAACAAATTGTATAACAAAAGAAGGAAGCTTCTGCACGTCAGAGCGAAATCCCATGAAGGGAAGACATCTCTGATCAACATTAGCAGAAAACTACATTCTCTCATAAAAACATCCAAGGCAAACTTTGAGAGAAAAATCGCTAAGGACACTAAAGATAACCACAAAGCCTTCTTCAGCTATGCTGGAAACCTGGGTGGAAACCCTCAGATATGCTCAGAGTTGGTTCACAACAACAAAAAATACACTGAACCCACAGATATTACTAACATTCTGGCTGACAGATTCAGTGCAAATTTCTCGCCTCCTTCACCCCCAAAAGAAGAAATACTTATCCCAGCTGAATGTAATCTCCCTGTCATCTCAGATGTCCAAGTGAGAACCACCCTAAACAAAGCAAAAAACACAGCATCAATGGGACCTGAGGGTATCCCGGGGTGCGTGTTACGTGAACTCCAAGAGGAGCTAAACCCACACATAAAAATGCTATTTAACCTTAGCCTTACTTCGGGATATGTACCTGAACACTGGCATACAGCAACAGTGGTCCCACCCCACAAGGGGGGTGCCACTACAGACCCTGGAAACTACCGCCCCATAAGATTGACTAGCCTGGTCTGCAAAGCTATGGAAAGAATCATTATGGAACTCGTAAATGGAGACATAGGGGACCTACAGACGCTTGACCCCACCCAGTTCTGCTTTGTAAAGGGCAGATCCTGCTTTTTAAACCTGGTTGACTTTTTTGAAACAGTCACTAGAGCCATTGATGAGGGCAAAGCAGTCCATACAGCATACCTGGACTTGGCTAAGGCCTTCGACAAAATACCCCACTCAGGCATCATAGATAAGCTAAACAGCTTAAAAGTAAACCCTTATGTCACTAGATGGGTTGCAAACTGGCTAAAGGACAGAACCCATAAAGTTAAAATCGCTGGAGCAATGTCAGACTCAAAGCCAGTCACAAGTGGTGTCCCACAGGGATCTGTCCTGGGACCCCTCTTGTTCGGCGTTTATTTCTCAGATGTTAAAGCAAACATGGGAGGGCTGTGGCTGACAAAGTTTGCAGATGACTGCAAACTAGGCGCCATAGTCGATACACCAGCAGATACACACATCCTACAAAAAGGCCTCACTGAAACGGACAACTGGTGCCGTAGTCACAGCCTTAAACTAAATGCCAAAAAATGTATAGTCATCCCTTTTGGAAAAAACAAAGTACCCACAAATTATCACATAGACAGCAACCCACTGAGTACGGAAAACGTAATCAGAGACCTAGGGACCCAAGTAGACAGCGACCTCTCATTTGACACCCGCGTTGCCAAAGTGGTTAGAAAAACATTTTACCTTGCACACCTCATCATGAAGGGTTTCACATCCAGATCCAAGGATGTCATTGTACCCCTATATTCCTCCCTCATCAGACCCATGATTGAGTACAATGCCCCATTTGGTATGTACCTCACCCGGCACTTGCAACAGCTGGAGAGACCACAAAAGTACCTCACCAAAAGGATCAAGGGTCTCCAACATATGTCTTATTCTGCCAGACTAAAGAAACTTCAGCTCTATTCAGTAGCATACCGCCTGCTCAGAGGTGACCTCTGCCGATGTACAAGGCCATGTCCAATCAGGATCTGATGGACATGCTCCACCTCAAAAAATCCAAATCCATCAGGACCACGAGAGCTAAAGACTTAAACCTCGGCACAAGTATGAATAGGACATGCTGGAGGGATAGATTCATAACCCAGAGGCTTCCCATGCTTTGGAACAGGATCCCAGTTCATATTAGGCAGAGCCCCTCACTGACTCTCTTCAAGAGAAATCTTGATGAGTGGATGGGAGATCGTAAGTTTACCCCAGGGGTCACATCTGTGTCACTGCTAGACAGGGGCACAGTAAACTAATTCTATTATATAAAGGGACCTTCACTGTGTCACTACTAGACAGAGGCACAGTATTCTAGATTTATTCTGTACATTTTTGTACCATTTCATGGGGTGGCAAAAGCCACATCACTATGGCTAGGCTTACAAATGCCCCAGGGCAGATAGCCTAGTACTATACTATGAAACTATGAAACTATAATCATCAGTTTAAAAGACCTACATTACCAAAAAGGACTGGAGGCTTTTATCTCTATATTCAGTGCCATGTAGACTCATTAATGATGCGCTGTGCCATGCTGATAGAGCTATAAGGGATCCAGCAGTCCAAAAACTCTTATACCTCTAAAAATCAAACAACCATGCTAACTCTTGAGCCAGAGGCCTAGATGTACTCCAACAAATAAATAAGATGAGGTAGAGGGATAGATTCATCACACAGTGCTTACCCCTTGTCTTGAAAAAAAACATTTTTTCTGGGTAAGCAGCATGATAGTCTTTTGATCTTTGAGAAGGATCTATACCACTGGGTGGGCCTTCCTTAAACCACCACTGATATGACCAGTCTGATCCTCACTGAAAAGGGAGACAATGCCTAAGGGAGGGCACTGCCAAGCCAGTAATGACCACATGGTTCTGCCATGTTGATCCTTTGATATGCAGATTGATCAAACTCTGTGAATGTTTTCTACAGGAAGAAAATGTAATGTTAAACAAAAAACAAGATATGCATACGAAACACACAATATTATTTCAAAAAAATGTATAGAGCTAAAGTACTCTCCCCCCCCCCCATTAGGGAAACCACCATAACTCCCCCACCCCCATTAGGGAAACCAACATAAAAAATTTCTCCAATGCCAACTTCACGCTTCTTAAGACAGAAGTGGTAAACTTCACGACACCCATGCTGACAAACAATAGAGGTATGACTGCTGAATCCTACACAAATGCACTTTATAAGCATTTACACAAGTGCATGGATCATGCAATCAATAACAGAACCAAGATGCTATCCTCCAAAAAAAAGGAAGCCAATCTGGTGGTCCCCTGCCATAAACAAACTCTACAACAGAAGAACGAAACTGTTGCAAAAAAGAGTAAAATCCCATGATTGGAGAAACTCCCTAGTCAGCTTCAGTAAGAAGCTGAGATCCCTCATAAAATCCTCCAAAGCTAGTTACAAAAACAAAATCACCACTGACTTTAAAGACAACTACAAAGCATTCTATAGCTATGTCAAGAATCTCAATGGCAACACTCAGATCTGCTCTGAGTTACAGCACAATGGCACTAAATATACAGAACCAACTGATCTTGCCAACATACTGGCAGATATGTTCAGTGCTAACTTTACCCCCCTCTCATCCCCTAAAGGGCCCATCTCTATACCGGAAGAATGCAAAGTTCCTGTAATCACGGCTGCACAGGTAAAAAACACACTCTCCAAAGCCAAGAACACAGCATTCATGGGACCTGACAACATCCCAGGCTGTGTTCTACATGAACTACAGGACGAACTGGCACCTCCACCTAAGTACCATGTTCAATCATAGCCTCACCTCAGGCTATGTGCCCACTGAATGGTTATTCCACTCCACAAAGGGGGAGCCACCATGAACCCTGGAAACTACTGCCCCATTAGCCTGACGAGCCTGGTCTACAAGGCTATGGAACATATCATCATGGAACTTATAAACAATGACATTGGTAATCTCCAAACTCAGGACCCCACCCAGTTCAAGTTTGTAAAAGGCAGATCATGTCTCCTAAACCTTATAGACTTCTTTGAAGCAGTCACCAAAGCCGTAGATAAGGGTAAGGTGGTTCACACAGCCTATCTAGATCTTGCCAAGGCTTTCAACACCATCCTCCACTCTGGAATTATAGATAAACTCACTAAACTAGGTATAAATCCCTGTGTCACAAGATGGGTTGCCAACTGACTCACTGACAGAACCCACACTGTAAAAGTAGCAGACTCCAAATCCAACTTCAAACCAGTGACAAGTGGAGTACCACAGGGTTCAGTCCTGGGTCCTCTCCTGTTTGGTATCTACTTCTCTGAAGTACAGGCTAACAGAGAAGGTCTTTATTAACGGTTCGCAGATGACTGCAAACTAGGAGCCATAATCAAAACTCCAAAAGATGTGGACATCCTACTAAAGGGCCTCGCTGAGACAGATGCCTGGTGTCAAAGCCATGGCCTCAAGCTCAATGCCAAAAAGTGCATTGTCATCCCTTTTGGTAAAAACTCTGTACCCATGAACTACCACATAGGTGGTAGTCTACTTAACACCGAAAGTGTGATAAGAGACCTTGGGATACAGGTGGACAGTAGTCTCTCCTTTGATAATCACATTGCCACAGGAGTCAGAAAATCCTTTTACGTGGCACACCTCATCACAAAAGGTTTCTCATTCAGGAAAAAAGAGGTCATTGTTCCCCTCTACTCATCACTCATTAGACCCATTATAGAGTACAATGCCCCTTTCGGTATGTACCTCACAAGACATCTACAACAACTGGAAAGGCTGCAGAAATACCTCACAAAGAAGATTACCAGCCTCAAACAGATGCCCCACGCAGACTGTCTCAAAAAACTGCAGCTTTACTCCGTCGCATATCACCTACTCAGAAGCGATCTCTGCCTAACACACAAAGCTATGTCAAACCCAGAGCTTTTGGACATGCTCCACTTAAAGAAATCCCAATCCCTATGAGGTACATACTCTAAGGACCTAAACCTTGTCACCACAATAAACAGAACTTACTGGAGGGATAGATTCCTGTCCCAGAGACTTTCCATACTCTGGAACAAACTACCTATCTATATCAACAAAGCTCCTCATTAGCACTCTTCAAGAAAAATCTTGTTGATTGGGTGGGAGATAGGAAATTCACCCCAGGGATCACTTCTGTGGCTCTGCTCGACAGTGGCACAGGAAAATAATTTTCTTGGGTGGTGAAAGCCAGAGTACCTTTTGGCTAGGCTTATATAGACCCTAGGGTCAATAGCTTAGTCCCTACCTATGAACCTATGAACCTATGAGCTAATAGGAGGATTAGATGTACATAACATTTTGTGGGAAATGATCCATAGGAATAACAAAAATACATTTCCAATATGTTCTGCATAATAAGTAGTTATAAATATAATAAAAGACAATGTCTTGCACTGGGTAAGTTATGTTAGAGTTGTTTTCACTGTGCAAAATGGGAAAAATGAATTTGCAACTAAGAAGAATGGACATGATTTTTTTGTGCACAGTAAATTAATTACAAAGTTCTTAAACTGAGAATATGAAGTAATAGCATCAGTAAGAGATCTGGATAAAAAAACTCAAGAAAAATAAAGTGTAATGTCCACAATACAAACCCGTTTGAAACAAAATGTGTTGTTTGTTCAAACATCTGAAGCACAGACATGTATAGAAAATAAGTGCTGCTGTCAGACGACAAGGCAGCCTCTGGATCAGACATTATTTCATGAAAATTTCAGATAGAATAGATGCTCCTTCAGTTTTGGGGTTCTTGACATGCTAAATCTTAGTGAGCTGTAAAGACTCCATGATGCATATCTGATAAGTGACAATTTTCTTTGCAACTATGAAGATTGTATTGATTTTAGAATGTTGGCCAGGCATGAATATGCAAACATAGAGCATTATTCTTCTACTTTAAACTTCTTTTTTCAGAGGGTATGCCACCCTGCACTCTCCAGACACAGGGACAAGTCCCCCACACCATCCCCAAACGTATATCCTAAGTCTGAGATCACAATCTTAGAGAAATGGAAATATTCCAAGAAATTACCTTTTTAGACTTAATATATGTAATTTCATTTTCTAGCCATTCAGTCTCAGTATTACAGGACTCACCAAAGTGGGTCCCAACATTTTTTAAAGAAAGACTTGTGTTGTACCAATTATCATAACCCTGTCGCATAGAAAAGTTCTCTCTGAATGTGTTGGTGTTTGAAAATGACAGATGACTATGGTACTCTGTAGCAAGTTGATTTAAAAATCAACCCAGCACTTCTGTTTTACCAGTACTGCATAGATTAATAATACACAATTGTTTATTTTGTTTCTTCAGCAGGGATAGCATCCTAACCAGAACTATATCCATTCATTTATTTAATTATTTACTGAACTGCTTACTTAGTTATTTTTGACTGTCTGTCTGTCTGTTTGTCTCTTTCTCTCTCTCTCTCTCTCTCTCTGTCAACCAAGTAGGTGGGCTTGTATTTGTACCTTTTTTCAGCCATGACATTGGAACCATACAGTGATATTCAAAATATAACAAAGCAATACAATAATTACAGAATACAACATAGAGTGTGATATGGACTTCTGAAGAACTTTTTAGGAAGTGTTTAACATAAAGCTGGACCTCATAACGGAAACATAAGGAAAAAAAAAACAACATTTTCTAATTTAGTAGTATTATTCAAGAAAAATCTAACTGCAGTGGTGGTGCTGCGGTAGCGTTGTCGCCTCACAGTTAGACATTGCCCATTCGATTCTCAGTTGGAGTGTCTTCTGTGTGTCGACATGCGTGAATGGGCCTTCCTTTGTTGAAGGTTGTGCGTTAGGCCCGGCAAGCCAGCAAGTAAAAATCTACTGCCAATCATTAGCGGACCGGAGTTCCGCTGTGGCGACCCCTAACCGGGAAAAGCCGAAAGACACAAAAATTCAAGAAAAATCTAAAATATATTTACATTAATATACAAATATACAGTTAATTGCTAAATATTACTTTAGAAGTGTACTTGTTTCTCTTTTTAATTACTGCAATAATCCAGGTAGATAGTTGTAAACTAAATGAATGCCAGCTTTGAAAAGTGAGGCCGTTGCCTTCTGGTGCAGGGGTATAGCAAGCAAATTTCATGTTATATTCACAGTCTCTCAGTGGTACTCCCTGACACATATCACATCTCTCATAATGCTGATTCCCCCCAGTCATTTAATAAATGTAAGCAACATTTTATCAATATTGTACTTGTTGTTAAAGGCATTCATTTAGACAACTGCAGACATAATATGACCTGAAAAAAAGCCATGTTGATAAGATACTCAGAAAAAAATGTAGTCAGCAGAGTACAAAGAGTATACCTGGCTACACCCTTGTTCTGTTCTCTATAGTAAAGTTTGTACTGTTAGTTTGTTCTTCAGGATAGGACAACTTTTTTTTCTTTTTAAGAATAGTTTTAAAGTGAATGCAGAAAGTAGCATGGTACATCAAGATATGACTAGTAACAAATATGCTTTTTGAGTGAGATGCAATGATGCTTACTTCTGAAAGACGGGTAAATGAAGCAACATATGATCATTACAATAGTCTGACTTTTGTGATTGCTTTAGGAGAAACTGAAAGTAATTAAGAGAAGTGCATATTTCAGAGGAAGAATAAATACTCTGACTGCAAGGATACTCCAAACCTGAGGTAATGGTAGAAGGCTTTTGAAAGCAGGTAAAGCACTTAGTACTGTCAGACAGCAGGCTTAAAGAAAGTGCCTGTCTTCATTCTGCCATATTTTCTTGTTATGTCTGGCATAGTGAAGTTCTAACAGTTTTCCAAAGCTGTTTTTATGCTGCCACTTTTCTTTGCTTACTGCCTCTGTGAGCTGCTACTCCCTAGTCAAAGCCCTGAACATGACATGCTATGAGGACTCTAAGCATTTCTGGATGCCATACAATTTTACTGACATGGCTGCCGGAAGGAGTTTGTAGGGGAGGCCATTAAAGGGATATATGGGTTGAAACTTTGCCTACTACAGGCTAGAAATCACAGAGGAATATGTTTTATGCCTATGCAAAATTAGGTAAGGAATTTGTGAAGGAGCATCCTCAAGGAAAAGTAAAGACAGATGGAAACGTCACAAAAAGAAGGAGATATGAACACACATTCCTTATATCTGCAAATGTTCCTGTTTAGAGAGAGTTTTCTAAAGTCATGGGATAGACTATAAAAATGAATAACATAGAAAGAGACCATTGAGGCATTCTTGAGGGCAAGGAACATCTAAAGAAGGGGTGAGGTGTAATGAAGGATGGAAAGGAGACAGAATTTAGAAGAGTGTTAATGGGTTAGCTAGATAGGCATTCACTCCTACTGTCTAGAGAATGTAATGCACTGTAATATTTCTAGTTATTTATTTCTCATGTGTTTCAGTAACAAAATTAATGTTATTATAACCTTTTAAGAATTCTGGAGATGGTTCAGCCACATCTTGATTCCCATAGTACTGAATGTATTTCAGCAGTTTATATGACTTGTTTATGGGGCTGGAATGAAAAGCAAAATAACTGTCCATGTTATATTGATCTTACCCATGAGCTGTTCTAAACTGATGGACAGTATATAAAGCTTATTTTGATGAGGTTTTTAGAGAAAAAAAGAATTACAAATATTTATCATCTGCTGATGGTTCAGAGCAATGGTCACCACCTATACTTACAGTCATTCTGCTATCATTTTGAACAAATATTTATTTATTTATTTAGTTATTTATTTATTTGTGTATGTATGTATGTATGTATTTAGTTATCAAGACCACTCACCTGACTTGTCAAGTCAGTAATAAGTTAGGAAAACCACACCTGCTATTTTTTATTCCTCCAGGGAAGAGCAATGAATGGATGTCCTTTTCCATAAGCAGTACTTCTTACATGGTATTGTTCCTAGGGCTGTACTACCTTTGATTTGGGCAGTATTTACTGCCATTTGCATTTCTACATTGGTACAAATATAGTTGGCTGGTCCACGTAACTGATACCCAATTCTGTTGTCTGACAAATCGTACAACCTGCTCATTCCTTTTGAAATTATTTTGATTTGTACCCAGACCCCATAGTTCTCTTCTGCATTTGATCATACAGAACTAAAAGTGCTGGGTATTTCCTATATTACCTAGGAGACCTAAGGGAACAGTGTACAACTTCCACTACTGTTTTATTTATCTGCACATCTTGATCGGCCTCTACTGCCTCGTCACAACATGACAAGTTAATAGTTTGATATGAAGGATATTGGTAGGAGTGCTGTATCTGACTGAGAAACTAGGGAGATAGAGTCACATGATACATTAGTAAAACGTACAGTGGGAGTAGGAAACAGTGAAGTCATTTTATTGCACAATGTTCAAGTATGGACAGGGCAGAGTTAAGAGTAGTACATAGTAGTTTTACCACAGGGGATACAATATAAGGAAGAGAACTAAACAGGTCTGCTTTGGGTAAACAGACTATAAGTGGATTGATCTATATTTAGTAACACATTGATGTATAGATATGTGTGCAAGTTTGTGTGCATGCGTGTGTGTGTGTGTGTGTGTGTGTGTGTGTGTGTGTGTGTGTGTGTGTGTGTGTGTGTGTGTGTGTGTGTGTGTGTGTGTGTGTGTGTGTGTGTGTGTGTGTGTGTGTGTGTGTGTGTGTGTGTGTGTGTGTGTGTGTGTGTGTGTGTGTGTGTGTGTGTGTGTGTGTGTGTGTGTGTGTGTGTGTGTGTGTGTATGTTTCTGTGTGTGTGTGTGTGTGTGTGTGTGTGTGTGTGTGTGTGTGTGTGTGTGTGTGTGTGTGTGTGTGTTTTGAATTATCTCTGAAATGAAGGATTTAGTGAGGAGAATCCCACACAAGCAGTGTCACAACATGATGAAATTACAAGTCCCCAAACTAAGGAGCAACAGCTGGAGCAGGAGGCATCTGAAAAAGATCTGTAACATAATGTGCTCTGGAGCCTTCTGCAGGAGTCTGTTACAAAAATTTAGTTGAAGTTTCATAGCAAGTACAGTGACAGGAAACAGTAGCAACTGTGATGCAAGTAATATTGCAGAGTGATGGGCCAAAAGGATTATCACATGAAGGAGCAGCATATGAAGTAGGGTGCATTCATACAGGATAGGTCACAGAAAGATTTTCTGAAATGTTCTTTAGATCTCCAACAGAAAACAAAGAGCAAAAAAGATGCTCTTGGTCCAAAAACAAACAAAAAAATTATGGGAAGACCTGTTTGATTTAATAGAGAGGGATAGACATATTAATTAAATCTGGTGGACTTTTTTGAGAGGGTCGCCAAAGCACTGGATGAAGGTAAGACTGTGCACCCAGCTTACCTTGACCTGGCCATGGCTTTTGATAAAGTACCCCGCTCATTGATTATAGACAAGTTCACCAGTTTAGGTATAAACCCTTTTATCACCTACTGGATAGCCAATTGGCTCAATGATAGGATCCAGGAGGTCAAAATAGGTGTGGCCACCTCCACCACGAGGCCAGTCTTCCAGAGTTTGGTATTGGGCTTGATCCTTTCTGTCCTCAATTTTTCTGAAATGGAAGGAAATGCTGAAGGCAGATGATTGCAGGTTGGTGGTTTTCGTCTCCCTGTAGACATTAGCATTCCTCAAGAAGGTCTATCTCTGGTTAACAAATGGAGTCAAAGCCATGGTTTTAAACTCAATGCTAAAAAATGCATAATTTTACCCTTTGAGAAGTCAACCATGCCAGCTATTCACTATGTTGATAATACGTCCCTAAGAGTCGACCCAGTGGTTAGGGATCTCTGTTCCCATGTTGACAGTAGCCTTACCTTTAACCACCATGTGGCTACAATGGTGAGGAAGTCCTTTTCTGTTGCACAACTTATAAGTAAGGACATGGCATCTAGGTTCAAAGAGGTTATTATCTTACTGTACTCCAACTTATCAATCATAGAGCACAATGCTTACCAACCAGGCATATGCGGCAGCTAGACTGACCTCAGAGTTTCCTTACAAAAAGAATGCAAGGTGTAACAAACTACCTTATGCAGAGTACCTTAAAGCCCTTTCCCTCTACTGAGTCACCTATAGACTGCTGAGGGGTGACATATGCCTGGCTTACAAGGCATCCACAAACCCTACACTTATGAATATTTTGCATATTTGTAAGTCAAAGAGTACCAAAAATACACAGTCTAGGGAACTACATGTTGTCTGTGACTTAAACAGAACAGGCTGGAGAGACAGATGTGTGTCCCAGAGACTGCTCTTCTTGTGGAACAAGCTTCCCATCCATGTGAAACCAAGTTCATCTATTACCCAGTTTAAGTGAAGCCTAGACTAGTTGATGAAGAATAGGAAATTTACATTGGGTCTGGGACCCATGTCCCTTATGGACAGAGGTAGCTTAGAAATGCCTGGCCCTCAATGTCCTGTTTGGATACAGGACATCATTATTCTTTCAGAAAAACTTGGCTAGGCTTAGAAATGTCATCTGGATCATTAGTCTAGTAACAATCTATGAATCTATGAAAGGAAGAGAGCAAGTAAAATGCTAGAATGGAAGCATCAAACAGAGAAAGCTAAAAGTAACCAACACAAAAAGGTATCACTGTTAGAAGAATACAGAAAAGGGTACAGGTAATCAAAAATACTTATAAAGATAGACGTGATAAAAGTGATGCACAGTCTCAAAACAGATCAAGATTTATCATGTATTATTGTCATTAATAAACTAAAAATATCAGAACTGGCAGGAAAAAATAGAAAATATGCAGATAAATGTAACAGAAAAGTACAAAATAAGCAATTTAAAGACACCCAAAAAGATTTTATAGAAAATTGGGAAAGAAACCAAAAGGAATAGAAACACCATCAAAAAAGATGAAATAGACTTATGTTGCAGAAGTATTTATGAAGACCCTGTTGAACATAACAAATGTGTTGAATGGATAGAAGAATTTAAAGAAACAGTAATTAGTATAGAGGATATGAAATGGTATGGAGCAATGACAATATAAATTAAGACAAAATTAAGAAAAGCTCCAAAATGGAAAACTCCAGGCCTAGGCATATTACCTAACTTCTGCCTAAATGCATTAACATATTTACACAAAGATTTAGCCCTGAGTAGAAATTACATATATGTGAATTCTGAACACACACAAGCCTGATTAGTACAGGAAAAACAATACTGCTGCTTAAGAGTGAAGCTTCACCCAATTGTAAAAATTATAGACAGCTTATCTCCCCGAAATGCACAAGCTATGTACTTTAATTGTTGTAAACAGAGTTTATACTCATTTAGAAAAAAAAAATCAATCATGGTAATAGAACAAAAGGGTAACAAAATAAAGTCATATTAAACAAAGGATCATTTGTTACTAAATAAAATCATAATAGTGTTTTTTCTTAAAAGAGGAAGAATCTAAATATGATATGGATAGATTTCAAAAAAAGTATTTAACAGCATTCCAGATTCATGGATAAAGGAGTGCTTATTATTTTATAAGATACAGACTACATTGATCAATTGCATCACAGTGAGCTAAAAACAGTGGCAACCCACGTTGCAGTTGAGCCATGACAAAAGTCAGATTATTATCCCAGGGATACAAATTCAAAGGGGGAATAATCCAGGGTGATTCTCTGTCATCATTGCTATTTTGTCTTGCCCATAACCATTAAGCAGTTTGCTTATCAGATTAGGCTGTGGTTACAATTTTGCTCTCAGAAAACAATCTTGTTTAAAGACATTTTATCCATTTTTTTTTTTTTTTTGTGGATGACTAAAAGTTGTATATGCCATTGGATAAGGAGTTGAAAACACAAATACAAATGGCTAAAACTTTCTCAGGAGATGCACAAATGCAACTTGGTCTTGAAAATGTGCACAGGCAGCACTTAAAATGGAAAAGCTGCAAAAACACAAAAATGTCAGTCTGAGACAAGAATGTGATATCAAGGAACTTAAGTAGGAAGGAGTGTATAAATATTTGGGACTAGATGAAGGATCAGCAATAAAACATGAACAAATGAGAATAAAACTTAGTAAATAAAACTTAATAAGACTAAAACTAATATTGAAAACGGCATCAACATTTAGAAATTAAATCCAAGCTATAAACTAGGTTGTTCTTCTTATTCTGTATTACAGTTCTAGGGTGATTGATGGGCTCAAAAAAGTACTGGATCATTTGGAAAGGAAAAGAAGAAAAATGCTTCATGCTTATCAAATGATATATAAAAATAGTGTGTAACAAGATTATATTTCCTTCCTCTGAAGGCAGTATAGGCCTCCTTTTAATTGGTTACATGTATAGCTCTGCAGTTGTGAGACTGCATACATACTTGTTGACATCTCCAAATCCAAACATAGTGAACATTTTAAAATATGAAGGAAAGAAGTCTAAGATGACATCCTTGCTTAGTGTAATAGAAGTTCTTGGCTGTAAAGTGGGAATGGAAATCAAACCAGAAGAAGACTAAAATCAGATAGCAACTGAATGTGCCAAAAAACAAAAGAAAGAATACAAAAAGGATCAGATGAGAAGCACAGAAAATTGGAAAATCCATAAATGTAGTTGATAGTAGAGAGATATCATGGAATTATGTCATGTTAACAAGATCTGATGCAGAAATGGTTAAGGAGAAATGAATTGAAACCATATGTATGGTAACCCAAGACAGTGGACTATTTACATGTTGATTTGCAAAGTCCATTGGACATGAGAGAAAAACAGAAAAAGTCAGGTTCTGAAAAAAAAAGAAAGAAATGCAAACAGTCACACGTCCTTTTGTTGGAGATTGTCGTGCCCATCTTGCTGCTGAGTATGATAGTCTCATGGCAGAGGGCCCGCATGCTGAATGGCACAATAATGTGGCAATGTTGTAGCATTAGGGATTGTGAAAACACTACAATACAGATGTAGCTGAGAAGCAAAGGAAAACTAAAAAGCAAAGCATTTTAGAGAATGGTGAAGTTTATATCATTTGGGATAACCCATTACCAACAGTTCAAAAAATAGATGCAAGAAAAACAGATGTAGTAGTCCATGAAAAATGACAAACGTAGCACTGATCACTGAAACTGATACACCCAGTGAGTACAGTGTCATACATACAGAGAGACAAAAGTCATAAAATACCAGGATTTGCGGGCATAAATGAGAGTGATGTGAAGGGAGATGCCCAGACATTTCCAATTGCAGTACAAGCAACAGGTCTAATAAGAAAGAATTTGCAGTCATACTTTGACATGGTACCAATACTTGTATCTCAGTATGAATTACAGAAGGAGTCAATTCTGTTTGCATTGCAGGTGCTGAGAAGAACACATTTGGCTAACTCCAAATTTGAAACAATACTAATTTCTCGTACTTTATGTGCACCCTGGCTTAGGAATGGGGTCCATTCTTATCACAGTATTAAAAACCCAAATGACTCAAAGAAATTAACCAGAAGATACCATTACAACGGCTGAGTATACAATCTGAAATTTCATTTTGGCTATGAGGATGATTCCTTGTACGAGCAAAGAATAGAATGTAAATCAGTTTCTCCATTCTTAACTTCTCACAACTCACAATACCTACATATTAGCTTTTTATGTTGGATCTGTTTTAAAATATGTCTAATCTTCAGAATTTTACTTATATCAACATTTTTAATTCATTGTGTCATATGGTGGCCAGAATAGGTTAGTGATGTGCACACAGCTTTGTCTTAAGTGACATATAGCCCAAATGGTTAAATGAATTTTCTGAGAAAATCTTATATTCTGCACTCACATATATTTTAAATCCCACATTTTGCCCATTGGTTTTCTGTAGCTTTTGTTAGTGATCTGACTTGAATTTTTGTTTTCCTGTTTCAGATGCAATTTACTTCCATGCAACAGCCAGCAATTTCTTTCATATATATGTTCATAACTTGCACATTCCTTTGAACACGTCTGTTTTTGAACATATCTTTGAAAGATGTTGTTTTCTAGAAAAAAACTTTGCATATTTACTAAATGCAAAACTATGCTTGTTGTCATGTATTTAGCCATACCTGCTGCAAGCTGTGTCTAAAACTGTAACAACTGGCTGCCATCTTTAATCCTCACATTGCTCTCTTTTTCACATCTGTTACTTTTATAAAATATCCTGCCTTTATTTCTCTTTCGTTTTCTCTTTCTGCCTTATTATTTTGTTTTACTTAGTTAATGCAGTTATAGTGCACAGGTAATATAATATGTTAATCAGATGGCCATACATATTGTGCAATTTACTTCTCTTAAAGATCATAAGCATTTTTCCTTTAGCATTTTGTTTTGCTGTGTGTATGTTGCCATCATGTAAAATGAATTTTCTGATGTTAAAATATGCAGTTTTTATTTTAGCTACTTCAGTGCAATTATATGTATTAATTTTAGTAATTATGTTTGTATTTTCTTTATGCTGCACAGCTGTCCAATTACTTCCTGAATTTGTGTCATTTGTCCCTGCTTTCCTACGATATAATAGTGGGTAGGCATCTTTTCTGTACTCTGCAGCAAACTTCAGTACCAAGTAAATAGGATATGCAGCACAGTGACTCAGAGAAAAAAAAAATAAATTCATAGAGGACATCTGTACTTTAAACGATTAACTGCCATTTTTTTCATCTCTGTCAGGCGAACTCCATAAAAAAAAATCTTGCAACCTAAGGCAGTATTCACAAACAACTCCCGCTATCACAACTCCTAGAGTTAACATCCACAGTACTAAACATGCCTCTTTTCCATTGCTGCCTCACTTTCGCAATCTTTCCAAACATATCTAAAAGAAAGTACCCACCACTCCAAATTCGGAGGGAAACTTATAATTTGCCTGTTAAAACAAGCCCAGTGTAACTGCTGCTTCAATTACATGTCACCTAACCTCTGTGATCTATATTCATCCTCTAGCTGACCTTTTGCTTTTCTTCTCCTTCTGGTCTCACATTGACATGTGAAGTATTTTGCACATAAGGCAAATACTGGTGATTTTTTATTGAATATTTGTTTGATTGATACTGAAATACTTATCCTCTGTCATATTAACCTCCGGTGTCTTGTAGTTTCTTAATCTTTGTTCTTTTCCTAATAACATTCTAAAATTTTGTATCAACTATAAAATATTTCTACAAGGCTGTGCCTGAAATTGGTTAGTTTTAATCAGTTAATCTTTCTCCTGATTTGGAACATAATCATGGTGTGCCATGTGCTGCAAATAAATTCCTAATTAAGTGTATTGCATTTGGCATGCAGTGTAAAAACACAGATGTCACCTTATAGTAAGCAGCAGTCTATCAAACTGTAGTAAGCAGTTGTCTACTATGGGATGATGACTTTATTGCATCTTCATCATTACAGTTGTGCAAATTATTCTAAATGATTTTTTCTTACAGCATTAATCCCCCAGCAGTATAACATACAAACTCACTGTACAGTAAAGATATCATAGAAGCAATTCATATATCTGCAGTTTTCTCCAAAAATGTGATCAATCCATTGGAAGACAATTCTTTATTTTATCTGTATGATGAGCACTATACACCTTACTAAGAAATCTATCCAGTTCCATATTAGTTTTATTTTCCGTTTGTATATAACTCTGCTTATTTTTTGATTTATTGTCTAACTCAGTAACTAAGTGTGCTGCAATATGTTTACTTTGTAATAAAGTCTGCTGCAAACCAATGAAAACATGCCTATCCAGGCAAACTGTTTCTCCCATCAGCAGGGGTAAATGACATCGAATCAGGGCATCTATATTACAACATCGAAGCTATAGTTAATCAAATAAGTATCATATTAATTTAGTGTTTTACAGAAGAGAAAGAAAATACCAATACTAAGATGGAAATTCAGTAATTATTGTCGACCCAGAAAGAAAATGAGCAGTTTAGACATTTTGTTCTTTACAAGAATTGGAGATCCTAAATACACAATGCATTCTGCTGAGCTGAGGATTGCAGGAAAACACTGTGAATTTAGTGAGGTGCATGATTTTTATAAAGAACAAAATTAATTTATGGTATAATAAGAAATAAAGAAATTAATCAGTTTATTAAAATCATGTGCTATGTTTTTTTTTTGTCATGTCTTTTTGTAATAATTGTGCCCTCTTCATGTAAAGTAGGTTTTCTGATTCTTAAATGTGTAGGTTTTTCTTTCATTACTTCAGTGGATCTATGTTTATTAAGTTTAACTAACTTGTGTGTCAGTTTACTATAGCTTTACTTAATCGAATAAGTAAAGCTCGATCTTGTAATATCGAAATCTAAAATTGTTAAATGGATGATTCAACCAATGGAAACACTTCCCTTGGATAAATAAAAAAAGAACTACATCTGAAATCAAGTGGGGGGCTTCACCCCCCCCCCACACCCCACACCTAAATATACCAACTTCGAGATCGCTCCAAATTGGAGAAAGGGGCATACTCTACATAACGGCCAAGGGAAGTGTTTCCCTGAGTTAAATCAGCCGTTCTACAATTTATGGTTTCTATATTACAAGTTCAAGCTTTACTTATTCTAAATACTTAGACTGCTCGTTTATCAGGTGTATTACCTACCCTCCGGTTACACTTGTACCTCCCTAAATTCAGCTGCTTACCTTCAACCATTAGCCTACTATTTATTTTTGCATCTTACTGACATAGTGACTCTTCCCCACCTTACCGGGACAACATAACTCCATCTCCATAGTACCTACTAAGAGCGGTTATCCCGAAGGTAAGCGATACAGCCTCCAGGCCAGTGGCTATTTCGCAGCTTCCCAGCTGTTTGTTTTTTGAGCTTCTGCTTTCTTTGACTGCTCACTATTACAGTCTGTCCATCTCTCTGCACGCATAGAAGGGAGCACTAATTTTGTTATCGCCTATTGTAGAAATAGAGTCATAAGAAACTAGCTTAATTATTTGTGCCTATACTTCCCATATGTTGTGTACAATCCATCTCTATGCACGCATAGAAGTGCGTATTAGTTTGTTGTCTCCTATTGTAGATACAGAGTCAAACTGAGCTTGTTTAATTATTTGTGCCTATATTTCTATATATTATACACATCCCTATGCACGCTTTTAAGGGCGCACTAGTTTATTTACTGCCTATTTGCATAGATAGAGTGTAATGAAACTGATTTATTTGTACCTTTTCTTTTTATAATTTGTGTATTTGTGCTTGATTGTGCTTCACCATGCAGGGCTTATGTTAATTAATGTTGGCTAATTTGTTTGTGCAGAAATTCACTCTCTTTGTATGTCTAATCATTGTGTACTCTGATTGAATTGTAACCTTGATTTGCTATGTGTTTTCCAATATTGTTTTTTTATGTCTGTAGTATAACAGTGGCTGTAAACCAAGTTGTTTGCACCTTTGATACTGTAACCTCTTGTGTTTTACCTTAACTTACTGTACTTTCCCACCCTCTTCCTTCTAGACTTCATATAATCTTTCTTTCGTCTAAACTCTCCACACTTTAACACTCTCTAGACTACTCCTCTCTGCCTCTACCTCACTACCCTACTGCTTTATCTCCTTCTGAATTACTCATTTCTGTTACATACCATTAATTTATTACCTTTCTCTCCTCTTACAGCTTGCTATCAATCACGCTCAAGCTACCCCAGACAGATTTCCAGACCAACTTTGTTCCTTGGTTCCCTACCTGTAAGGACCTTCTCTGGATCATATGGTACTCGGGCTACTGTCCTACCTCCCTGCAAGAACCATAGTGTATGTATGTATCTACTTGTATAACCATTGTCCCTCTGGTTGATGTTAGAATGTGACCCTGCATGAGCTAGCCAGCAGCCCAGCACTGACCCAATCCTCCCTTGGCCACATTGACTTTTCCCTTTCTTCCTCACCTAATGGTGCTTTTATCTATCTGTAGTTACCCATTTGGCCAGTAGATGGCAGCACCACTCCTTTAACTAACTTTCAACTCTATCTGATAAGTTCTTTACTTAAAACAGAAACAAAAGTAAAAACAAACAAAGCTACATTTCACTAGTAACTTCATCTTGCACCTTGAGTATCCTATATTGTACTTCCACCCTTGACTCACCTCCCTGTCTCTTACCCTAGTGTCCACTCACCTTAGGTTTCTTACCTGTGTCTCTCTCCCCTATCCTTACTAATTGTTTTCCATAGTCTCGTCCTAGTCCTCATCTCCTGGCTCTTCCCGCTCCGTTCGCCCTATGGGCTCACCCTGCCCCCAATTTCCACCCGCCCCCACTATCTCTACATTTATACCTCCACTAACCCCTCCCACTCCAATTACACCCTTCCCCGCCTACCCCTCACTTCCTGTCTCCACCTCTAACCCACCCATCAATTACCTAACCAAACCACTCCCACACAAACTATACTTCATTCATACTAATAACTCCCCTCCACACCAACATAAAACCAACAACTATGTTAACCAAACCTTCCTCACCTATTATCCATCTACTACTACTACTAAGCCTATCCTATCTTTCCTACATCACCAAACCCTTCCACTACACTCACCCCCCTCACTATCACATAAGTAGCCCATTCCCTGAGCAATAAATACACTCTTCCACCCTCATAAACCCTCATCTATACCCCTGCAACCCCTCCCTACTCTTCCACTTCAAACTTATATCCTCCTACAAAAATATTAACCCTTGTGCTTCCTGCACTACTCTAGATAAACACACAACCCTAAAACTGTATAACAAACACTCCAACTACCTTTATCTTTGTCTTCACGAGGTTATAACCACCCTATTGTCAGGTGACATACACCCTAACCCAGGTCCATTTCCTTCAAATTCCTCAACAAACACTCCCCCAAATTCCTCAACGAACACACCTTCATCCACAAAAAGCATTACCTTCTCAGCATTAAATGCCCAAAGTATAAGTAACAAAATCCCAAACCTCCATGCCTGGCTTCTCCACAATAACCCAGACATACTATCAATATCTGAAACATGGCTAAGACCCTCTATAAAAGACTCAGAAATAACCCCCCCTAACTATAATATCATCAGGAAAGATAGAACCCACAAAAAAGGAGGAGGTGTAGCTCTTCTCTATGGCTCTTCCTTCTCAGTTACTTCTTATACTAAACCAGTTTCCCAATTTGCCAATGCCGAACTACTTCTAACACTACTCCATCTTAACAAGCATAAAACAATATGCTTAGCCTCCCTCTACATCCCTCATGGTGATAACATAGCTATTCTTGAGGACATCCTCCCTTGGCTCTCCACCAACATTACTAATGAAATGATCATTCTAGGTGACGTTAACATTAACTGGTCCTCTGTCCAATGCTCAATGAATCCTCAAAATATAAACCTTTATAACTTTTACCAATTGAGTCAATAACCAGACCTTCTAAAGACCATTCCTGTGGAAGCATCCTAGACTGGATTCTGGTATCACACCCTCACCTATTCTCAAGTAGTGGTACACTCCCTGACCCTCTCAGTGACCACTTTCCTACCTCTGCTCACCATCACTCTCCCTCTCTACAGGTATCTCATACCACCATCTCTGCACGCTCCTTAAAGAACTTCAACCAAAACACCTTCTCTGAATTATTGAAACAATTCAATTGGAGTCCCCTACATACACTACCCCTAGATGAAGCTGTCACCTATTTTAATATATCATTTCTAAACCTCCTCGACTCCTTAGCTCCCCTTAGAACAAAAATAATTAAGAGCAAAACTTTCCCATAGTTAAAAAAAAGACACCTTAGCTACCATGCACCTTCGCAATAAAGCCTTGAAAAGCTACTATAAAGACAAAACCCCAGCCTCCCTAAATGAATACAAAACACTCCGCAACAGAGTCAAAAAACGTATCAATTCTGACCGCAGATCCTACTATATTACCCTCCAAAATAATCATAAGACTAACCCAAAAAAGTTCTGGAATAGTATCTCCTCCCTCTTCAACCCTGGCAAAAAGGAAAACCCACAACCAGATGAAAATATTAGTGATACCGATCTCGCCTTCCAATTCAACAGCTTCTTTATTGATTCCATATCTAAATTAACATCTTCATTTTCCAATAACTCTACTCCTCCAGCTACAACTCCTACTTCCACTTCCAATCTAGACTGCTCATCCTCTGACCACCCTCTCTTCTCCCCCAAACCCATACCCATATGTACTATAAAAAATTGCTTCTTAAATTAAAACATTGCTCTAACGCTCCCAACAACATCTCTTCCTTCAGCCTAAAGATAGCTACTGAAGCCATTGCCTACCCAATTTGCATACTTTTAAATCGGTCCATCCAAGAAAGTTATGCACCCCAAATCTGGAAAAAAGCTTACATCATTCCCCTCTACAAAGGAGGCAACAACAACACCATTTCCAACTTCAGACCAATTGCCATCTTATCCCCCATCTCTAAACTACTAGAAAAATGCATACACATACAACTGCTACCTTACCTCACCAATAATCACCGATTAACCCCAACACAACATGGATTTCGACCCGGTCATAGCACTACTACTGCTCTTCTCTCCTTCCTTGAAACTGTAAATAAATCTAGAGACTCTAACTATATTGTCTCTGCTCTGTTCCTAGACCTTTCTAAGGCCTTCAACACCATCTCCCACTCCCTGTTACTCAACAAACTCTCTAACCTACATCTTTCCCCTTCTTGCATCAATTGGTTTTCTAGTTACCTCTCCAATCGGCAGCAATCTGTTAAATGGAAGAAATCCACCTCCTCTTACCTCAACACTGTCACTGGTGTACCTCAAGGCTCCATAGTAGGTCCATTATTATTCAATATCTTCATTAATGACTTCCACCACAATATCCCAAATGCTAAAATAGTCCAATACGCTGATGACTCTACCATTATCTGCGGTGCAAACTCCATTCCCTCCCTCAAAAAAATAACTCAGGATGCCTTCACAACCACAGAAAAATGTATGCATGATAATCATTTTGCTCTCAATCCATCTAAAACCAAACTGATACTCTTCACCCCATCAAAAAGCATAACTATTGACAAAAACTCTTTCCTCATAACCAGTCAAAATAATACATCCCTAGAAATTGTCTCCAATGCCAAACTGCTAGGAGCTCTCATTGATAATCTGCTCACATTTGATTCCCACATACAAACAAACATTAAAAAAACACATCAGAAATTTGGTATGTTCTACCGGCACATACACTTCCTCTCCCCATCTACCAGATTCCTCCTATCTACCACATACCTCATCCCCTCTCTACTATATGGTGCCCCACTACTAACCAACCTTAAATCCTCTACCAAAACAAAACTTTCTTCCTGCTACAACAAAATCGCTAAATTCGCCTCTGGCCATAGATCCTCCTTCCACCACTGTACTGCCCTCCACAAACTTAATTGGCTAGAGCTCCCAAACTATCTTACCTACACTCAACTAACTCAAGCTCATAAGCTCATCTTTAAACCCTCACACTCCTCAGCCTTCACCATGCACCACCCTAATAGACCCCTTAGAACCAGCACTCAGAACCTACTTGAACTCCATAAACCTACCCGTCCAGCAGATAAACTCTTACTTTCCTTTGCCCTGGCCCACCTCTGGAACTCCCTCCCATCACATATCCGTACTACCAGCAGCCTTCCTATCTTTAAATCTCTCCTCCATTCACACCTATCTTCTCTCTGGGAATGCTCCTGTACCCACCCTGCATAATTCCTCCAGCTACTACACACTCCTTAATCTATAATCCCTTCCCTTCCATAGGAACACTCTTACTATAGTCAACCACTTATGTAAATACTATCTGTGCACGCCTACTAACTAGAATCTTAACTAATACTTTCTCTCCCTACATTTATTAGTGAATATAGAAATTAAAAATTCTAAACTTAGTTATTCTTGTATTTGCTGTTCTGTTGCTTTTCCTGTTTTTCTTAATACTATCTTGTGCTTATATGTACTACTATGATACTTATCAAACAGTAGATGTTATGTTCTACCTGTTATTATTTACTTTATTCTTATTTGTATTTTTGATATTTTTGATATTGTATCTTTGGAGCTTTTCTCCCCAGGACTCCATTGAAAATGGTCTCATTCGGTCCAATGGATTATCCTGGCAAACAAACTTCAAATAAAATAAATAAATAAATAAATTATTCGATTAAGTAAAGTTTCGATCTTGTAATATAGAACCAAATCAGGAAGCAACTGGACAGTTGCTCAGCATATAGCAACCCAACATACAAGTTAATTAAACTTAATAAATATAGGTCCACTGAAGTAATGAAAGAAAAACCTACACATTTAAGAATCAGAAAACTTACTTTACATGAAGAGGGCACAATTATAACAAAAAGACATGACAAAAACAAAAAACTTAGTACATGATTTTAATAAACTGATTCATTTCTTCATTTCTTATTATACCATAAATTAATTTTGTTCTTTATAAAAATCATGCACCTCACTAAATTCACAGTGTTTTCCTGCAATCCTCAGCTCAGCAGAATGCATTGTGTATTTAGGATCTCCAATTCTTGTAAAGAACAAAATGTCTAAACTGCTTATTTTCTTTCTGGGTTGACAATAATTACTGAATTTCCATCTTAGTATTGGTATTTTCTTTCACTTCTGCAAAACACTAAATTAATATGATACCTTCATGACTTCACCTGCAACATACAAGACTGCAACACAATGAACAGGTCCATACTTATCAGTTAAGTCAGTGAGTATTAAATCAAATTTATGGATCAAAGTGCCCTACTTTCAGTCAAATCTCCTTCTATAGAAAGACTTCAAAGGAATTATATATTTTCAGTGGAGTCATACTCCATTTAACTACATGGGTATATGGGTAGACACAGCTTTAAGTTTTTTTAATTATATCAACCAATTGGTTAATGATAGATGTAAGTATAGATTGTATAAAAAGATCTATAAAGTTTAGAAAATCAGAAATAATGAAGCTATTGTTTGTTAATTAAATTAGACCTGAACTTGAGTATGGAATAACAATATATAAACCTTTTAAGAAAACAAACATGAGTAAACTAGAAAGAGTACAGTGGAACTATAGCAAGCTGGATGTAAAAACTGAAATTGTATGAAATACTAAAATATCCAGAGTTGCACAATGTCTCATAAAGATGTTTAAGAGGAGTCCTTATTCAGGTACATAGGACATTTAGGGGGTCTTTGGTTAATCATCAAACAGACTATGATCAAACAGAATGGCAAAAGAGCTAAAGCACATCATCAAACATCTGTTCATTGAACGTGCACTTCACTGAACCTGTGAGATAGGGAAAGTAGTTGGCCAACACTTCCCCATCTCACATTTCCCCACTGTAGTCAAATTTCGGAGTTAAATATATATATATATATATATATATATATATATATATATATATATATATATATATATAGTTAGAGGGGGTGTAAGGGGTGTGGTGGGCGAAGCCCCCCACCTCGGTGGATTTGAAATACTGCTGTTTGTGAGATGGGGAAGTGTTGGCCAAGTAGTTACTTTCCCCATCTCACAGGTTTGATGAAGTGCACATTCAATGAATGGACTTTCGATTATTTGCTTTCACTGTTTTGTCATTCGATGTTTATTCTAGTTGACAATTAACCATAGACCCCATTTAGAGATAGATACCTTTGGGAATGTTTGGGATTATCAAAAAGTAGTAGAGAATCATGAGGCAACATATGGCAACATATGTGATAGATCATATAGGAATGAGAAGTGTACTAATTGGTTCTCTGATACATCAGCTGATGCATGGAATTGACTACCAAATTTCATTAAAGCAAGCACTAGTTTAAATATTTTTAAGGACAGCCTGGACACTTATTAGAGGAACAACTGTTTTGGTATATTGGCAGGTTAGAAAGACATTAATGGTGCTAGCATTAACAACCATCAGAGATACATCAAGTGTTTCTATTTATGAACTGTTAAATTTTTGAACTGGCAAAAATCTACCTTGTTTTTTTTTTTTTAATATAACCCAATATCTGCTGTAAACATTCTCCTCCCTGATATTGGCAAATGCATGCCATCCTGTCTGAACACGTGTGCCCAAAACTAAGCTTGGATGCTCTACACATTTCATTTTTTTTAAAGAGGACATGGTTTTTAATAAAAAATTATTTTCATTCACAGTAACATTCCTTTCTATAATTTATTTGTGAAAAATATGTCCTAATACCCATACAAGCACGTCCTCTATTTTTGCTCCTGGCAAGCATGACACTATTCAGTGTTTGTTATTGTCTCTGCAAATGTATCATTTCCTCTAATAACTGAATCTGCAATTGCAAGAATATATTTTTTGTCCAGATGTGAAGAATCTTCAGCGTCAAATAAAGTAATATATTCTCTATAATTTGTTAGAAATGAATGATCTTCATCACCATTAGCCTTATCAGTCCCAATGTTTTCATTGCTTAGTACATTTGCAAGCATACAATTCTCATCCATCTGGCTTTGTACATCCACAGCTTGAGCCATGTTGTCCTCTGTTTTCTTCCAATAATGTTTTTCAGTCTGTCTGTGTTCAATTTTGATTTCTTCATTTTAAGCTCAACCATGCCTCTTTTTTTCTAGCTTCTCTTTTTTAAAAAAATATGCTTTTTTTCTGTAGACTGAAGGTTGTCTGATAGAAAAAAATGCTATTAGGTTCATAGGTTCATAGGTTCATAGGTTTATACTAGGCTATCTGCCCTAAGGCATTTATAAGCCTAGCCCAAATTTTTGTGGCTTACGCCACCCCTTATATGAAAAAATACTGTGCCCATTAGTTTGTTGTGCCTCTGTCTAGCAGTGACACAGAGATGATTCCCGGGGTAAACCTATGATCTCCCATCCACAGGTCTAGATTTCTCTTGAACAGAGTCAGCGAGGTGCTCTGCCTCACATGGACCGGGATTTTATTCCACAGCATAGGGAGTCTCTGAGTGATAAATCTATCCCTCCAGCACATCCTATTTATATCCGTGCTAAGGTTTAAGTTGCTTGCTCTAGTGGTGTTGGTGAATTTCGATTTTTTGAGGTGGAGCATGTCCATTAATTCCGGGTTGGACATGGCCTTGTATGTCAGGCACATGTCACCTCTGAGCAGATGGTATGCGACTGAATAGAGCTAGAGTTTCTTCAATCTGGCAGCATATGACAGATTTTGGAGTCCCTTTATCCTTTTGGTGAGGAACTTTTGGGGTCTCTCCAATTGCTGCAGATGTCGGGTGAGATACATCCCGAATGGGGCATTGTACTCGATCATTGGTCTGATAAGTGAAGAGTACAGGGAAACAATGACCTCACTAGATCTGGATGTGAATCCCTTCATGATCAGGTGGGCAATGCAGAAGGTCTTTCTAACCACTTTAGCAACGTGAGTGTCAAAAGAAAGGCCACTGTCAACCTGGGTCCCCAGGTCCCTGATAACCTCTTCTGTGCTTAGTGGATTGCCACCTATATGGTAGCTTGGGGTTACCTTGTTTTTCCCGAAGGGTATGACTATACATTTTTTGGCGTTTAACTTCAGGCCATGGCTCTGGCACCAGCTATCTGTTTCCGTGAGTCCCTTCTGAAGGATATCCGTGTCCAATGCACTTTCCACTATGGCGCCCAGTTTGCAGTCGTCTGCAAACTTTGTCAGCCAAAGTCCTCCAATGTTGGCCTGTACTTCTGAGAAGTAGATGCCAAACAATAGGGGGCCGAGGACCGAGCCCTGTGGGACACCACTTGTGACCGGCTTGGAGTCTGACATAGCGCCACCAACTCTAACCATGTGGGTTCTGTCCTTAAGCCAGTTTGCAACCCATCTTGTGACATATGGGTTTACATTTAAGCTGGTAAGTTTTTCTACAATACCCGAGTGGGGTATTGTGTCGAAAGCCTTTGCAAGGTCAAGGTAGGCTGTATGGACTGCCTTTCCCTCATCAATGGCCTTGGTGACTGTTTTGAAGAAGTCGACCAAGTTCAAAAGGCATGATCTTCCCTTGACAAAGCCAAACTGGGTCGGGTCCAATGTCTGCAAGTCCCCTATATCTTTGTTTATGAGCTCCATTATGATCCTCTCCATAGCTTTGCAGACTAGACTTGTTAAGCTTATTGTTCCCTGTAATCTATGTGTTACATAACAAAAAAGTGTCCTTCTTAGTATGTATTCTGTTTGCTTTGCAGACTTTTATCAGTTTCTTTTTCTTCTTTGTTATTTGTTGTGAACTTCTTCCTTTCATCGTTTTTTCCCTTCTGTATGCTCCAAATCCTCAGATTGCTGAATACTTGCATCCAGAATTCCAAACTTGTCAGTGGCATTATCTCATTTCACATGGGCTGAGTAATCTTTATAGTCAATAATCACAGTCTTTCCTAAATGTATTCTGTTTGCTCTTTGTCTAACATAATTTATCTCATCAGTCCAGTCATTAATGTAACAACAGCTCTCCAAACTGTGCCAATTGCACAAGTGCAATCACCATTGGTAAGTGTAGATTTACTACTAATCATCCAACTTTTAACATAAGGAATACAAATCTCCAGTGTTAACAGTTGTTACCTTAAATATAAATCGCATTCGTTACACTGTACAAGATATTTGTGCTTTAGCAAATCAATGCTGGCATACTTATTTAAGAAATCCATATCCACCTTCAAATGAATAAAATATTATAAAAGAAGAGAATATTTAAATTCAGTTTCCCCAGGATTCAAAGGTAAATCAAATCAACTTCTATGTTGTTCTGATTGTACAAGTTATGGAAGTCAAATGAATGTTGAAATTCCTTTATATCATCTGCAAGTGCACACAGTAGCTTCTGCCCACTTTCACTCGCAGTCTTTTTACCAGTAAGGATCAATAAATCATAGGATTGTTTAGATAAGCTCTGGTTATAGGAGCTGTACCCATCCACTCAGGCTGCTGTAAGGGATTTAGGCACTATAGATTGATATGGTCTGCAGCTTGATTGCCTACAACTTACAGATGAAGAAATAGTCACTCTGATATCTTACCTGTTTCCTGTTTGTATTTCTTCTGAAAAAAAAGTTGATGCCTTGTTGTCCCATGCTAATGTAAACCACATTAAAGCACCTTAACCAGGAACTCCTAAGAATGGTGAAACACAGTACACGTATATCTGTTTTATATGTGATAATCTTCATTTCATGGTTAAGATGAATGTTGTTAGCATGCTAAGGAATCTCCTGCCAATCATACCTCTCAACTATCCAGATTATCACAGAATGCCTAGATTTTTGTCTCATATTTTTGTCTGTCCCTCATAAAATATGTAATTTTCTGACAAATCACTGGGATGATCTGAGGACTGCAGTCACTAAATAATGGCATACATTTGAGTTTCAGACTCCAAAACCTTCAGAGAATGCATGTTAACATAAACCTTGTTATTCTATCAACTTTCCGTGTTTATAAGTGTGATATTTAAAATCTGTCCATATTTCTGGGCCTTTGTCTCCCCAGTTTGGTAGGCTTTGTCCAGATGTCTAGCACTAAGAGTTTGAGAGGTATTCTGTCAATTGATTAATAGGCAGATGATTTCAGTTCTTAAGCTTCATGTTAATGTTTTGAGCGGGAATGTTGTTTTTTTAACATTCGGGATGCTATGATTTTAGTCAGGACTGCAGAACACTGACCTCCATAGCAGACAGTGGGAATGAAGCAAAAGCAGAGGATGAGAATGGCTTTTATTTTTATTTTATTTCATTTTATGTTTTATTTGTTGTTTAATTTGCTGGTCAGGTAAACACATAATGCACACATCTTGATTCAATGACAATCTAGGATTACTTGTTAAATAACTTACTCAGAGTCACAGAGTACACACACAGAGACACAAGTAATGAAAGTGAGGATGACAGAATGATGGTCATTAGCAGCTCATAGCTTTGACCTGTCCATTAAACTACAACATAATGAAGTATCTGAAAAAAAGATGACTGCTAAGGTAACACTCATTTGCCCAGTTAGACCCAGATGTACTAAATACAGTGACTTGCTTTCATGGAGCGGTAGATTATTAAGGTATTAAAAGAAAAGTACCCATTATGGCTATATTTTTAGATGCAGTGGAGCAAATATCTTTACGCACGATTTGTAGCTAGCTTGGTAGCACTAAAGCTATTCATGTAGGTTGCTGAACCTTGGGAGACATTCCATTCAGGAGTGCATTATATGTTTCTCTTTATGTGGCAAGGCAGTTCTAAAAAACTAATCACATCGAAATGAAATAAATTTTTTTTGTCAGGTCTCAGAAAGTTTAAAACCTGCTTAGCAGCTGTGCTATATAGCCTTTATCACTGTATCAAAGATGCTTCCAGAGCAGAGCACACTGTCATGCTTTTTAACAAACCCAACTCAGTCATGTTAGGGAAATTCACCATCATACAAACTCATCAGTGAAAAAAAAGACTGTACAGTAGTGTTTTAACTTATCATGTTACCCAATCAGTGTACTACACATGCCTGAGTTCCATTAAACCATTACACAAATTCACGGCCTTCATGACTAGCACCATACCCTTGAGCCACATCAACTAACCAAACTTAGTGTTCTAACATTTTTACTCTGCTAATCAGTGACGTCTACCAGACACCGCTACCATTTTCATAAAGCATACTCCTGTTCTGATTAAATTGCAACCTGCAACAACATTTTCAGAAAGTTACCTTATGCTCTTAATCAACTTGTTTTGACTGATTGTACACCTGTTTATAATCAAAGTGAATGCTTCTTAAATATAATGTTTTAAGTATTGGTTTAATGCTTATATGTTATGCATCCTTGCATTTTTTAATGAGATGTATTTTTGTAATGGATAAACTGCCTTTACCTAATTTGTTAATTGATTCTACTTTTTGGCTGGTGCTCCAAAGTTTAAATTTTAAGTGACAGTTGGTTTATTTTAGTCTGAGGAAGCGATCTGGTTGATCGTGAAAGCGCTTACTGTTTTTTTACTGTTCTATTAAACAAGTTTTGCTTCAGCTGTGACAGTTCGTATTCTTTTGTTTTACTTAGCTTTGAGGTGAATATTGAGTGTACACCTGATACCTGCATCTAGTTCTTTTGGACATTCTTCAGCAGACAAATGTTTCACTAAGAATGGAAAAGATCTAAGGCTAGACATCCCTTGGGTTGTACAAGTCTTATGAAACAGAACAAAGGTAAACTGAAGCTTCAAAAGATTCACAAACTCCACTAAAGGATAACATTTGTAACCTTCATCAATTACTGAAGCGGCTATAAAAGTAAATAATCAGAATAGACCAGAAATATAAAGACTACCTTTCTTCCACAGCCCAAAGAATGAGAGACCTGTTGTTAAGGAATGCAAAATGAGGAAGTATCAAAAGAAATGATGAACATAGTTTAAGTCTTTCACTAAAGAAGGGTAAATCTTTCAAAGGTGGGATAACCTCCTGAGCAACCATTACTCCAATACAAGACCCCATGTCTAACAAAGACTAACGAAGAACAAGCAAGATGGACCAGTGGATGGCATTCAAGAGGAGAAGATCCTTATATGTGGGATTAGACACTTATGACAAGCTGTCAGTGCAGAGCTCTTACAGAACACTGCTGCTTAAATGATTACTGATGCTGCCTGCATGGACCAATTGGCACCTATTTTATAGTGCCAGCCATGCACCTCTAACAGCTTGTAGTCAATGCAACTTCCTCCTTTACCCTGACATTATTGTAGCATTGACATCATTTGATAACATCAACACAGTTACAGCAAGCATGGAAGACAGATGGAGAGTTAGGAGTGATCTGCACCTATTCCTAAATGTTTATGCTAAAGATGCAAGTGATAGTGAGACATCTCAGAGTGAAGTAGGTATGACCCTTCATTCTGAGCAGCATCCTCTCTGAGTAGACACAATGGAAATCAAAATAAGAAATATTTGCAATTCTGCTACTTTAATGGTTACATGAAATTCTAGTTTTACATCAAGTTCTCCTTTCCTGTCCAATCAGACAATCTAACTTCCAGCGTTAGTTAACAATAGCCTATGCATGCTCAGATATTGGAATAATAGAAGGGCAAGAATTTATCTACCAGAACAAGTCCAGTTGTGAAACAAAATGGGTTTTCTTTGAAACTGGAGATCTTTAATGAATTGATTGTGGCTAATGGGTTAGGGATCTTTTTTCTCTGCATAAGGGTCACAAGACAGTATTGCTATGTGAGCAGACAAGAAACAGTCCCCGTGGACCCAGCTGCCCTTTCAGCTTAATGTCTTACATAAAGTGATGACTAAAAACCTTAATTTTGTTAGTGTAGAAGAGTATGGTCGTATAGCGTTAATATACGATTTTAACATATTTATTACCAAGAGAGGCCTCTTGGTACCCTTCGTTTGTGTCCCTAAAACTGTAAGCATTGAATGGGTTAGCATCAGCACTAATAATGTTCAGATGTGACAGAAAACTATGTGTTATCTAGGTTAAAAATGTGTACCTTGTGCAGGAGACAATGTCCATTGAATGTAGAATCGCTATCCATGATATGACAAGGCGTTACACAAGAAAGGTAGAAGGGTAATGTGGCTATTAATCTTTTGCCTGGTCTTCATTAAAATCTTTGACATGCTGCAAAAAAATATCTCAATAACTGATGCAGGTTTGCTTGTGAACTTATACAAAGATGTCAGGGTCCAGATTAAGGGCAAGAATATGCATTCATTAAAATTGTTTCCCTTGTATCCCACAACAAAAATGACTTTTGCATTGTTGTTGTCACTGAGTATCATGGAAGAAATAGCAAGCTACTTTCTATTCAGAGAAGAAAAATTACTGAAAAAGAGGAATTCCAGGGTGTTTCACAGCACAACAACTACCACAAACCAAGCTACACTACATTGCCTATTATTTCTCCATCCTCACTCCAAAATTATGAGAATCCCTCCTCCCTCACTAAAATGAGACACAATCCACCTTATCCACCTTCAGAGATGAACTTAAAAAAATCATCCACACTAAATCAAACTGTACTTGCCACACAGCATCACGTAAGTGCCTCTCATCATATATCCGTACACCCTCTCAACTACTTCACTAAATATTACTAACTTCTAAAATTTTAAATACTAAATAATAATACTAAATTCACTAAATAATTACATATCTGATCACAGACTTCTTATCCTTTAGAAAATGCATAACACAAATTGTGTTAATCTAGCAGCTTTCTAAGTTTATATGAGCAATGTAGACTACAAAACAAAAGGAACTGAAGACTATCTACTCATGTTTGCACCCTGTATTAGGCATGTGCCTTTTTACAGAGCTATTAGCAGGTAAGAAAACTATCACACTTGGGTAGTATTCAGAGATCCATTTGAACCTGAAAAAAGAAACAAGACTGTTTCTACTACTGTTTGAAACTTGCATATTTCAGATGCTTTCTACAGATGGTAGGTCATTTGTGACATGAAATCATTGCACTTAGCTAGCATTTAGAAATCAGCAGAAAATTAAAATATGAAATGAAATTAACTCAAAACTCTGTTTACCAATGTTTTAACTTTGCACTGCTCAGATGCTTTCCTGCAGGGTATTAGCAAGTGAAGTCATAACATCCCTGAAAAACTAGTTTCTGTGAGAATAAAAAGGACAGCTGAAACTAATGAATGACTCAGTGAGAGCTGTTGTGAGTACAATTGCAATTTGAGAAGGAATCTGCCTAAATCTCTGAAGCTTCCTGTAAGCACCCTCCCCCAACCCCTACAGCCAAAGTTGAGACATGCCCAGAAAGCCAGACTGAAAATGTAAACAAAGACCAGAATCAAAACAAAAAATCGCTGGGATTGTCTCTCCACTTCCCCACCCTGCCCTGCGTCATGTCAATCATGTTGTAAACCTGAGATATAATCATGCAAAGTGGGAATTCCAATCATAACTATAGATTAATCTATTAATTGTTGCCGTAGAGTTTTTGTTATATATTGCTACTTATGTTCTGTTTTTAATATATATGGCATGCTGCCTCTTTGTTCTACTTTTTTTTGTAAATTATTTCACCTGGGCAGTACTTATAAATTGCCTACTATGATCAGTGCACTACCCTGATAAACAAATGTCAAATTAAATTAAATGAATTTAAATTAAATTAAACTAAATTAAATTAGATATAGCTTTCCTAAATACTAGCATGTGGATTTTACTTTTCTTAGATTGTAGTAGTTTGATATGGGAGAACCTTACACAGGACAGACAACAATGAGTGATCTCAGCCAGGCCTACACAGCAGCAATGTGTATTAGACATGCTCCTGCACCAGCGATGCAATTGATGATTCTAACTGTGGGTGTTTAGAAATACAAGAAAAATGAGCAAAAAAAATTGCACAGGACACTAAGGATAATCACAAGGCTTTCTTTAGTTATGTTAGGAACCTGGGTGGGAATTCCCAGATATGCTCAGAATTACTCCAAAATGACAAAAAAATACATCGAACCCACAGACATTGCCAACATCCTAGCTGACAGGTTCAGCGCAAACTTCTCCCCCCCCTACCAAAAGGGCAAATATCTATCTCAGCAGAGTGCTGCCCCCCTGACATCTCAGATGCTCAGGTAAGAGCCGCCATCTCCAAAGCAAAAAACACAGCATCAATGGGACCAGACGGTGTCCCGGGCTGCGTCCTACATGAACTCAAAGAAGAGCTAAACCCAAACATAAAACTACTGTTCAATCTCAGCCTTACTACAGGATATGTACCCAAAGAGTGGGGTACAGCAACAATGGTCCCTCTCCACAAAGGTGGTGCCTCAACAGATCCTTGAAACTATCGCCCCATAAGCCTGACTAGCTTGGTCTGCAAAGCTATGGAAAGGATCATCATGGACCTCATAAATAAAGATATTGGGGACCTACAGACACTGGATCCTACCAAGTTCAGCTTTGTTAAGAGCAGATCCTGCCTCTTAAACCTGGTCAATTTCTTTGAAACAGTCACCAAGGCCATTGATGAGGGGAAGGTGGTCCACACAGCCTACCTGGACCTCGCAAAAGCCTTCGATACAATACCCCACTCGGGCATTATAGATAAGCTCACCAACTTAAATATAAACCCCTATGTCACTAGATGGGTTGCAAACTGGCTCAAGAGCAGAACCCACATGGTTAGAATTGCTGGAGCCATGTCAGACTCCAAACCAGTTACAAGTGGTGTCCACAAGGCTCAGTCCTGGGACCTCTCTTGTTCGGTACATATTTCTCGGAGGTACAGGCCAACACGGAAGGACTGTGGCTGACCAAGTTCGCAGATGACTGCAAACTGGGCACCATAATCGACTCTCCAGCCGACACAAGCATCCTACAAAAGGGCCTCTTAAAAACAGACAACTGGTGCCAGAGCCATGGCCTCAAGCTAAACGCCAAAAAGTGTATAGTCACCCCCTTTGGCAAAAACAAAGTGCCCACAAATTACCACATAGGTGGTAATGCATTAAGTACAGAAGAAGTAATTAGGGACCTGGGGACCCAAGTTGATAGCAATCTCTCATTTGACAACCACATGGCCAAAGTGGTTAGAAAAACATTTTATATAGCCCACCTAATCATGAAGGGATTCACATCTAAATCAGGGGTGGTCATCGTGCCTCTTTACTCATCCATCATCAGGCCCATAATTGAGTACAATGCCCCTTTTGAGATGTACCTTACCAGACAACTGCAGCAACTGGAAAGACCCCAAAAGTACCTCACCAAGAAGATCAAAGGGCTCAAACAGATGCTATATGCTGCCCGGTTAAAGAAACTTCAGCTCTACTCAGTGGCATACCGCCTGCTCAGAGGCAATCTGTGCCTGACGTATAAAGCCATGTCCAACCCGGAATTAATGGACATGCTGCACCACAGAAAATCCAAATCCCATCGAGCTACGTGCTTGAGAGACTTGAACCTCAGCACTGAAATAAACAGGACATGCTGGAGGGACAGATTCATAACCCAGGGCTCCCTTCACTCTGGAATAAAATCCCAGTCCAGGTTAGGCAGAGTCCCTCACTGACTCTCTTCAAGAGGAATCTTGATGAGTGGATGGGAGATCATAGGTTTACCCCGGGTATCACTTCTGTGTCACTGTTAGACAGAGGCACAGTATACTAACCTTGAAAAAGGGCATAGCAAAATTAATTTAAAATGAGTGGCGAAAGCCAAACACACTCTGGCTAGGCTTATAAATGCCCTAGGGCAGATAGCCTAGTATGAACCTATGAACCTATGAACCTATAAGATATACTTCCATTAGCTAGTATGCACTTCAGATCATGAATGTTTATCTAGATGGCTAGATATGAAGTGCTTATATTGGGATAAGAGGGGAACTGTGAAGTACCTAAAAGCAAGCAAAGATGCAGATGAGGCAAATGCCTTGCTGCTGGACACAACTGTGGCCAAAATAATGGCACAGCAAAATACTAGAACTGGTAGATGGTATAAAATAAGTGAACGGGAATGTAGATTTGGCTACCAGAGAATCAGAAATCATAAAATTAGTGAATCTTTTAGATGAAGTTACCATGGATGTTGCTGCTGTGAGAGATGTGATGAAATCTAAGCCAGATTTATCAGAAGTTTGGGCGACTCTACTTGGGCAGCTATGGCATTATGGCAAAAGAATTGTTAGAACTGAGACTTAACCAACTTTTTCATACTATAAATAATATTTTGCAACAGCTTACACAAAATTGTAATGTTTGAGAAATGAGAAACAAAGCATGCTGTCAGACAGTACCACTTATATGAAATTTGAGTAAAATAATGGTAGGAAATCTGTGCATGCATAGACAGCACACCAACCAAGATAAAGTTCTCATGTGAGAATGTGCAGAGGAGTTTTACTAATCCCATTAAAAATATATTAGTTAGTTATTAGAAATCACCTCTTCAGATGGATAACACAAGTGCCACTCAAGGGTGTTCATAAATTACTGCAGAATGTCATAGTGAAAGAAGATTCCAAAAGGGAGAGCCAGAGAACTCAGCAACAAACATCATTTGCAGTTAATATCTGGAACCCCACGTGTAGATTCCTGAGACTTAAGTAAAAAGTTTCATAGTCCCTCGCATTGTCTAAGTTTATGATTACTAAAACAAATCAAATGGAGATTAAGGAAAGGTAACAAAGTATTATTATATACTGGAGCAGGGTGGACTTGTGCTGTACTGACTGGCCTGTGAATACCAGCACAACTGCAAATAGCACAACAGGGTTACTTCTATATAAGTTATAGCAAGAAATGTATTAGAATTGCCTATATCTGTAGGAGACAAAACAGACAGATGATGCCCTTTAGGGATCATCCTAGAAAATATAATTACTCTATGTGCTACAAACTTATGTTCTTGCAAGAGCAAGCCAGAGAACAACAGCAAATGTTTGGAAAAAAAGGAAACAGAAAGAGCAAGCATACCACTTCCTCAAGGCGGTTATCATGTCATTGGGTGAACATATCATATGCAGTATTTATCAGCGCAAGCAGGATTACATCCAAACTGTATCATGTTTCATTTGGTATTAATAGACAGCGACACTGGTTTCTGCCTACAGGCATGACAGGGATACAGTGGCAGCACCAGTCACAAGTTTCTCAATTTTCTCTTCTTTTCTTAAAAGTAGTGTATAGAGATACTTACTTTCTTGTTTCACCAACTATGACTTAATCTTTTAAATTTCTGTATATCAGAGTCATGGACACAGTAGGATTTACTTATACTTAAAATATGTTGATGAAGATGACCGTTTAATTCATATTGACTTTAGACGAAATAAATTATTTATTTGCAAGAACGTAATATCATATTTGGATGCTTATGAACTAAGAATCTTAGACATAATACATTAAGAAAGAAAGAAGTCAATGAGTTTATGAGATATAAGGTTTCAACACCTTATAATATAAAAGAATAAGGAAAGAATTTGAGTGCCAAGCATGAAAAAGGAGCAATCTCAATAACATAAATGCATCATACAATAAAGGTGCTACTTGAAGGACATTCTAAAGGAGGCATTGGAATCACACTCCTAAATAAAAGAACATCTATGATTCCATGGGACCTGAATAAATCAGGCAAGCAAAATTCTATGAGAAATTATTATCCCATCAGAAATTCCTGCTGAGTCTATAGGATAGCTAGAAGTTCCTTACTTGATACTGACTGCCTGCGAGTTTGCACTGGGGAATTGGGTACTAAATGCACCTTAAAATAGACAGGAACTAAACTGACATGGGATCTTAACATAAGAGTATTACATAGTGATCAGAAAGTAACTGATAAGGATGTGTAGCTTCAACAACATGGGTATAATATAGAAAACATGAGCTGGTCCCACAAAATGTCTAACTGCAAAATTTTATACCCACTACAGTGGTGCAACATTTTGATCCATGAGCAAAGGTTAAAGAATATTGTAATACTCCAGTCAGTCACTGTCAGATAATCTGATGATTGTCTCAGATTCCAGGTCTGGACAATACTCTTTAAGTGAAGGCATGATGTCTCACAACTGGTCCTTAATGGTCAATCTGTCATCATGAAACATTCCAGATCTCAAATGCATGATACAAATTCCAAACAATTATCCCTGAATAGACTACCAATTCACATTAAACAAAGCCCCTCTATGACCCTGTTTAAGTGTAGCCTGGATGACTGGATAGGAAACCATAAATTCCTGCCTGAGATTTCACCTCTGACCTTCTGAGACTTGGGCAGTCATTACTAACTAATATCTCGAGTTTAGGTGAGATCCTTTATATTGTCTTTCTCTAGTATTATATTGGGTACACATGGCTAGGTTTATAAAGACCTTTGGGTCAATAGTTCAATAACCACCTATGAATAGTATAAGGAATGGACCATAGCACAACAGGTTTAAGCTTCAATCAACTTTGTATTATAAACTGTAGGAAGAAGTCTGTGGAGTTTCCATGCTTGGTAAAGGCAGGCAAACTTTCCTGAGGAAAGAGAAGTACAGCTGAGCATCAACATAAAACTGATTATGTGTATCACCTTCATCTGGAACTTCCTTAACTGGTAGCATAAACACCAAGTATGAGAGAGGTACAGGTACAAAGTCCAAAATATCCAGATCTCCATCTGGTGAATTAGTAAGAGATAACCCTGAGTGACTATAGGTAGAGAGGTAAAAGCTTAGCTGCTCAAGGATGGTGTCAAAAAAGCCAGAATGCCAGCTCAAGTACTCAGCCTGAATATCAAAGTCCAAGATGTCAAAACTCACGGAGTTATTAGAAGGCAGGAGGAAATACAACTACTGATCTGTCACCAACTCAAATAAAGTATGTCTTATTGCCAAGCCTAGATATAAAAATATAAAGTGACATGGATAAAAAGGTCATACGATACCAAGGAGGAATATATACATGTGTGCATACCGTATTAGTAACTTTAATTACAAAAGGAAATTTAAAAGTAGAGTGGCAACTTTCCACTCTATACAGATCCAGAAATGGTTTTGGATAATGGTGTTATTAAGAACTCTTTTAATGAAGATGGAAAAAACTTCAGAGGATTGAACTGTAAGAAAAAACAACTGGTTCTGTTCTTTTGAGATGACATTTAAGCAGCCTCATTAGCACAGGAGCTTGTGCTAGGTTTACAACAAAGATGAATTCATATCTATGAGATCATTAAAGCCAGTGTAACCAAAATCAGCCCGCCAAATGTCTTGATCATCTGCACAGAACAAACTGCAACATGTCCTTTATGCATCACGGCCAAAAGACTGTCAGAGCTTTTCAATATTTCTGCAACAGATGATGCACTTTACTCACACTGGAGGGACAAAAAAAATAAATAAAATATGGGCTATCACATAACTATATCCCTAATGTGGACAAATAACTGTTCACACCTTATATCTTTTTACTTTCCATTCTTCACTCATTTACTTACTTCTTTAAGTTTCTCTCCCTCTATTTCTCTGTAAATATACCTCTTTTTGTATTGCAATTCCTGTTTGTATTATACTAACTTACCTATAATTTCCTTTATAAAATGGCTAAAGTTCCTCTAACTATTAAATCATTGTCATATAACTTGTATTTGTCCTTAACAAATGCTTTCATATTATACCTAATTTGGTATTTTTATTTAAACTGTATTTGTTTTCTGCATTTTAACGAATTTAAATTATTATTTTGAAAATGTTTTGTAATACTTTGGAGCTTTTATTCCCTGGCGTCTGCTGAAAATGGGCTCCTACCCAGTCAGACTTTCCCAGTAATCAAATGTCAGTAAATAAATAAATAAATAAATAAATAAATTAATTAAACAGGCTGAGCTACACAACCTATCAACCCCTGAAAGAATGCAAGCATAACATGAAATCACACTGCATTAACCATGTGCCTTCTGGCATATAATTTCTATATGATCAACAGCATAGAGTGTACATTCATACTAAGTTTGTAATTACTTAGGAAAGTCCTTTCCTATTTATTGTCAGACTACCTTTCATCTCTGCATTGCATGACGCTCACAGTAGCATCAATCCTCATAGTGATTGCTATTGAATATACACAGACTAACACAACAGTGTTCAAAGACCTTACCCCAACTTCCCTGTATGACAAAAGGGGTGTATATGCCCAGTTGCAAGTTTGTGGGGGCATAACTGACTCATTTAGAAGAGTTGCCTGCTTGACATTCCTATAATTGGCTATAACTGCAATTGCTATCATAGCAGCTGTTTAATTAAATATCCTCTATGATACAACTGTAATAAGGAGCTACTAGAAGTTTCATGTTACAGTTCAGCAGTTTAAGACATTCTTTCTGTCTTCACATTATGAAAAGACTTTTTTTTATCCAGAACTTTGGGTTAATGAGGCACCAGGACAACAAGTGAACTTTCTGAGACTTTTCAGTTTATTAGTTCTAACCTCCACTGTACCACACAGCTATCCATAATGGACCTGCTCAGTATTGGGGATAACTAACATTGTGGGCCCAAACTTTAAATAAACCCAGTGCTAGTCAAACCTCAGGACTAATTCAACCACCTGAACACTGGTCTGTTTTAGCATTTGAAGCATCAAGTCCAATGAGTGTGCAGATCTGTGGTTAGGAGTGTTAACTATCTGAGTTAAGCTGATCTTATCAAAATATCTGAGGACTTTCATGCTAAGTTCATTACTCTTGTGATCTGTGCAGGCATTTAAATAATTTAGCATTAGCTACATATGATGTCCATGCTTTATGTCAATGAGGAGGTCTGAAGACTCTTGAAGAAACTCTCCTTTGTAACTGGATGCATTGTATCTTTAGATTAATCTACAATTTACTCCTTTGCCAAGGGTTTGCTGAAAGGTATTATACATGATATATTTCCTGCGTGATAACCACAGCTTTGATAAAGAATAAATGACTGACCTACTGCTGAAGCTATACTTTCATGTGCTTGGAATAAAATGGAGGTTTGTGATCTGAAGACATGGCCACAGATATATAAGATACATAGTTATTATGCAAACCCATCTCGTGATATCACCAGGCCAGGCAAATGGAGCAAATCAAAAACAGTACCTTGAACAGACTTAGACAGATTATACCTAAAGAAAAAGATGAATTTCAGAATCTAGAGGCATCAACACTGGACAGGATAGTCCTACCCCAGTGACATTTCACACTCAGGAACTTTAAGAGCAACCCCAAACCCAGCGTAACCTCCCAGGTCAGGGCTTATGAGAAACAAAGACATCCTTTCCCAACTTGAACACTTTTGGTCACCCTCACTCTCTTGCATAGCAGGGAAGCAAGGGGATTAACCAGCAGATATTCAACTAGGTGGAAGGTAAACATAATAAGGATGAGGTGTCTAGAAATGAAGAGCCTCATGTACAAAAAAGTCTATGCAAGTAATCCCAGTAGACAAACTGAAATAAATGTAATAGATAAATAAATAAACAGGTAAGATTATTTCTCCTGGACTGAAAAAGATGATGCCTCTGCTCAACAACTCAATGAAAACTGAACAGACAATATAGAGAATCAAATCCTTCTAAGTTAAGTGTAGAGTTGGACCTCTAAGGAACATACAACTAGGTAACCTGTCTGAAAGACAGATTCAGTTCGCTATTGATCTGCAAAGTCCAGCCTGGTGACCGCAACAATTCCTTGCTTACATTACAATATTACAATATCAGAGGAAAATAAAATAGTTATTTCAATGTGATTTCAGGTAACAAAAAAAAAAAACTCTAAAAAAATGCTGAGACTGGTATGGCCAAGCATCAGTAGAACAATATGTATAATTAAACAATAGAATGATCATTGGTTCTAAACAGTAGACAAGAACGACCAACAATTATGAGAATATAAAAGAAGAGTGAAGACGTTGTGACAATTTGGTTTGACACCAATGTCACTTATAAATGCCTGGCCCTCAATATCCTATTTGGATGCAGGACACCATTATTCTTTCAGGAAAACTTAGCTAGGCTTTGAAAGGTCCCCAGATCATTAGTCTAGTAACAATCTATAAATCTATGGGCAAGCAATCCCTTTTCATGGAGGTGACCCAAGGGTAACATCTGGTTAAGTGACTTGCTCAAGGTCACACAATTAGTAAATGAGAGCTGAGGGAATCAAACTTTGTACCATAGAAACTACAGCTTAAACATTTAACCCTCTATACCAACCGTTAGACTGTCTATATGTTGAAATAGAGTGACTATCTGCTCTTCATGTCATATTTGAACACCTTATTTCCATCAACTTGGGAAAGAAATAACAATGTGGAGGCACTTTTGCACAGTATTCTTTTTGTATCTATAAATTCTGTTTTCTTGTATGCATTTGGTACCTTCTTTGTGTTGCTGTTATTATATACTTAAAGTCATCCTAGACTGTTAGAAGACACAATAAGGCACTGAAAACAAGATGTAAAATGCATGGTTGCCTGACCAGATGGCTGGTGAATTCAATGCTGATGAAGTTTCTATGATAAACCCTCAAAAAATTATGTATTTGGTTAATTTTTGCTCTTAAGGCCTCTGGTCAAGTAAGACATTACTTGGAAAACAGTACTGATCTGCTCCCTTTGTAAGTAATATAATCTAAGTTTTATTGGAATTTTTAACCTCTTAGCACAGCTTGTCATATACTACAAAACAGGACTTTTGCTTTTTGTGATATTGTTTTTGGATAATATTACTTATGTATTTACATGAGGTGCACAAAGTTGGGGATTGAGACAATTGACAGAATGAAACAATCCACAAAAAAGCCAACACTGTCAAGTGCAATATGCTTTGCTGAATAGCTGTGATACAAATGTCTGGATGTAATGCAATGCAGTATGTTTTATGTGAAGGTGATTTTGATAATGGTTACTTATTCAGAGTTTACCAATTTTATAATTTTTGCACAAGACAAAAAAAAAAAATATATATATATATATATATATATGGGAACACTTCACATAATCGAATTATTGAAATCTCGAATTTCATATGGTCGAGACCATATGATCGAGATTTTAATAAATTGAATGTGTGTAGTGTTTAGAAATAAGACTTTACTTACCTTAATACATTACGTGCACACAGAGGCAAGTATTGTTGTACCTTGTGTATGTAATGTTTTATTTGTTTTGTGGTGT